>NC_136499.1:5497348-5652348 GCF_053919585.1 Euprymna scolopes
CTTTTATATATATATACTAGCATTTCAGCCCGGCGTTGCCCGGGTGTTTGGGGGGTGTATGCTGAACAACAAAAAAAAAGCGGTGGATTTTTTAAATTTTGACCCCATTTATGACCTCTTAACATTTATTTTTTTGGGCTCAAATCAAGTTATTAAGTTAGATCCATGTCCAAGATACCTATATCTAAAATTTAAAGTGTTTAAACCCAACATTGGCGGAGGAGTTTGGTAGAGTTCTCAAAGGTCAAATCATTGAACTTTGACCCCTTAACAGCGAAATTTCTGGCCGAACACCAATCACATAGATGTTCCCAAATCTCAGTACCCTGTATAATAAATTTCGAGCTTATAGACTGAAAATTGACAGAGTTATTGCGTAGGGAAATGCACACACACAGACACGTTCACTTTTATAGATATAATAGGTAGCTAGATGTCCAACATACTTTCGTTTTATCGTTGTTTATGGTTATATTGATCATCACTTTAATAGAAAGTGAGGTTCTGAATAGGGTTCACATTCATCGGATCTTAATCCCCCTCCTATTATTCTTATCTGTGGGACTATCTCAAAGATATTCGGCATAATCGCCTTGACACACCTGTTCCCATTAGATCACCAAAGTTATGAAACAGTGGGCCGCTTCAGTACTAAGATGTGTGACCATTTGGGAATTTCACGTGCTGTATGTTCTCTCCGCTTATCTCGGCATTGTTTCCAGTCGTTCTGGACTTCTCCTTGCCACTAGACTCAAACAATGTTGATTCAGGAAAGGTGCAGTTGGAAATTGCACAACCCTTGCCTCATAATTACACGCGCAGCTATCCTTACAGGTGACTATCCATTGTCTGTTCAAGCTGAACGGAGGCATCGATGTCGATGCATCTCAAAAATAATGCGTATCTGACAATTTGCCAGATTATTCTTGGACTGAAGTGGATCAACACAGCAAAAAGTTAGCATATCGTATCTGTGTTTAGCATTGACCGACGATTAACAACAACTGTTAAACATTCGTAACTAAAACTTGATGGATAAACTATGGTGTGATCCTTGGCATTTTGGATGGCAATTGCGTATTTGAGTATCGCCAAGAAGTATGTCACCAATTAATATACTAGGTGAATTTAATAAGTTTCCATATATTTTTGTACAGGCATTTCAAAATTGTCGTAGACACTTGAAAATTCAGTATGTTATTGCTATACATCTTATGAGATGACAGATCAATTTTTATGATTTCAGATTTTAATGAACAGCTACAGCAGGAATTGGAATACACCCTACTTAAGCCTGATTTTCACAGCTGGGGAATTGAAAAAATGTAATCTGGACGTAAGGGCACTTTAGAAGAACGATATGAAACAAAATTACTGTTTTAAACTTTGAAAGAAATGCCATAGTATGGAATGCTTCAGACTGCTTCTGAACCATCTTGCATGAATCAAGCATCAGTTTTTGAGCGGCATAAGAGATTCAAGGAAGGCAGGGAATCTGTGAGGATGATGCGTGGGAGTAGTAAAGAAGTAAAAAAATCAGAGTTAATTGGTCAAATAAAGAATTTCCAGATCGCATTTTTGAAATTCACCAACTGTAACCATCATAGGGTGTATTCCAATTCCTGCTCTAACTGTTTATTTGAACCTGAAATTATAAAAATTGGTCAATTATCTCATAATCTCATCATGTATATCAATAACATATCGAACTTTCAAGAGTATACGACAATTTTAAATGCCTGTGCAAAAAAATGCATGGAAGCATAAATGGCACCCAATACACCAGACATTTCTCTAATAAACAGACGTCTTTCCTTACTCACTCACGCCAAAAATACAATAATTTGAAACACTCTAAAACACCCAGGAATTTCAATCATAAAAACTACATCACAAATTATAAAACAAACATTAAAAACAACAAAACATTTCCAAAACAAACTTATATCTAATGCATATATATATATAGTGTCCTATGCCATAACTGATATGATATATACATTATGCATTGGTGAAACTCAATGTGAATTAGAGAAAAGACTTAGTGAACATAAAAGAAATATAAAATAGCAATTTCCTGAACGCATTATTGTCATGGGCATTGTATTTATTGCATTTTCTACGAGGGCAAAATGTGACACAAGGTCGTTTTTAATTTGAGGGAAAACCAGCTCGCCCAAAATGAGCACTTTGTCAGTAGGCAAAAATACGCTTTAGATGGAAGGGTTTCCTCTAAATTGATTAAGGACAAATTAACTTAAATGTAGCATCAGAACAGATACTACACTTGGATCATAGTATGGTTATTCTTTTAACTTTAAGCAAGCTAAACTCATTAAATTCAATTTAAATGAATCTTGGCGAAGATTTATTTAATTAGCACTCATTGCAAACTCAAACACAATTAAACAGCGTCGCGGGTTCTATAATTTATTTCCTTTAGTTACTAAACTTATATTAAAAGAACATAACTTTAATTTAGATACAGGTTAACTTACTCCACAGAAAATAATAATTATCATAAGTAATATTTATAATACCCACAACAAAATAAATAATCAGTCAATAAATAAACCCCCCCCAAAGAGAAAACATTTCATTTCATATATCAAATATTTTAAATTCTAATGGTTATATTCATTCTAAGAAGAACAGAAATACCGTTTTTAATTTATTAAATGTCATTAAAAAATCTCACTCGCTTCATGCCATAAATGCTGTACACATTTTTAATGGAAAAAAAACAAAAAAACAAGCGAGTTCCGATTCGTTTATATCATTTGCGAATAATTACAATAGATTTTAAGGAGTGTGTGCAATACGGACCCCGCTTTGAAATGTCACCCCCTTTTTTAAGCAGCGGAAACCGCAACGAGTGTAACACTGCACTCATATGACTTCCCCAATTTGGCGAAATGTTTATATACACCGCCCCTTTCATCTTCCTTACCTTCCTGCGACGCTCCCTGTTTATAAGCTAAACCGTTTTTTTTTCTCCCAAAGAGAGTTCTGTCTTCCGTTCATTCTTCAGATGTGATCAATTCCGTCTGAGTGTGAGTAATTGGTGTGGCGATTATCATTGGTTCATTATTATACAGTATTCGAATCCTATGGGATCGATTTCATTATTATTATTATTATTATTATTATTATTATTATTATTATTATTATTATTATTATTATTATTTGCCTGTTATGCCTCTTTGGGGATTTTCCTATTTGAACTATGTTCTCAACTCAACCTTTGGATATCTCAAACATATAATTACACCGAACAGCTATACCTTTTTTTTTTTTAAATACAATATCACCATACAAGAAAAATATTGTTAAATACTAGTTGTGGCTACCCGGCGTTGCCTGGAGTCTTTACTTTCATTTTTGTTTCGCTTCTATTCGTGACTTGGTTTATTTTTTGTTTTCCCCGTTTTGAAAGATGCATAAAAATCATTAAACTTATACTAGAACCTTATAACTTAATCTTAGTTTGTTCTATTTTCTATTTCACTCATCTAATTATTTATATTGGAATAACGTTGTTTGAATAAATACCTACTCAGTTGAAATAACGTTGCTTGAATAAATACCTACTCAGTTGAAATAACGTTGCTTGAATAAATACCTACTCAGTTGAAATAACGTTGCTTGAATAAATACCTACTCAGTTGAAATAACGTTGCTTGAATAAATACCTACTCAGTTGAAATAACGTTGATTGAATAAATACCTACTCAGTTGAAATAACGTTGATTGAATAAATACCTACTCAGTTGAAATAACGTTGATTGAATAAATACCTACTCAGTTGAAATAACGTTGATTGAATAAATACCTACTCAGTTGAAATAACGTTGATTGAATAAATACCTACTCAGTTGAAATAACGTTGATTGAATAAATACCTACTTAGTGATGGAGATATCGTTTTACATTTTTTATTTGTAACATGACATTTGTGAGTTTCTTTTACTTCGGTTGGATAGACTATGTAAACAATAAAATCGATTAGAATTTCGGGTTTTATGAAAAGAACATAGGCTGATAATATTTACATTCCACTGACTATTAAGAATCAAATATCGATTTGCTAGTTTTAAATGCTTTATAGTACTAACTTTAAAAAACTTGACTGAGTTATTTTATATATTAGAATATATGAAATGTAAAATGGAGGCGGAGAGACCTAGAGGCTCGACGTTTCGTCCGTTTTATCCTGGGTTTCTCATTGACCATCCCTCTTGAAAAAGCCCGCATAAGACGAGCGATACGTCGAGCCTCTAAGTCTCTCCGCCTCCATTTTAAATTTCATATCGTCAGATTTTATCCATTTTAATAATCATTAGAACATATCTAATTTCACCAGGATAAATTCTAAGTTAACACTTAATCTGATCTGGCAATTAAACCTCTTACCATGGAGAGCAAATATATATATTATTGTATTTCCCGAGGAAAAAGTATTTTACAATCGCGCCACTGTTGTAACGATAAACTGCCGAACATGTTATTTTTCTAGGCCGTTTCTTCAATAAATAAACGACGGTAATCTTTATGAATAACCGTTTCCAAATGTTTTAGTTTAACTTGTCTATGTTTTTAATGATCAGGCATGAATTAAAACTGTAATTAAAAACGAGACTCGTCTAAATACAGTCATTATCGAAAATTTTCCTAAAGTGTGACAAGATACACCTGAAGAATATTTGGATTTCGATTGAAACGTTGTGCAAATAAGACTCAAGATAAAAACAGTAATCCGGATAATCCACTTAATACGAATTATCAATTCTCATCTAAAAAATTCAGAAATATTAGTCTTTTTTCTGTTTAAATTTTTTTAAATTGTGATTTTTGATTTTTGATTTTTATGACATTTTCGAACAACGCCAGGACATAGGCTCCGCTAGTTATTACTATATTACGACCGGCCAAAGCTGAGCGCCCCCCCCGCTAGTATAAACATATAATTACAATTATGACGTCAAACTTTCGTTTTTTTTTATTTACAACTTTTGTAGCGATCTTTTGCCTGGTGAGGTTTTCTCGGGTGGGCTTTTGTCACGTAGAAATTTTTTTACCTTTACTTTTATCAAATGAGCTTTTATTCAACCACAAATCCCCATTCCCACAAACTCACACACAGGAGTTTAATCTTATAACCAGCATAGGTTCCCGTCCGATACTATCATTTCTCTGTGTTAGAGTAATCCTCCACAACGTTCCTAGATTGGGGACTTACCACCGGATGTAGTTTAATCTCATATCCAGATATCCAAACATAAAATGAAAGAATATGTGTAAGATTCTTAGGATTCTCAAACCGAAATTTCCAATATAGAAATCTTCAAACCAGTGTGAAGAATAGAGTTTCTTTGGGTTTTGAAAATAAATAAAAGGAAAAAAGAAAGGGGAAATGTCATTTCATTCTATTGCAACAAGTTACCTGATCTCGATCGGGGTGAATTCCTCACGAACTCATAAAGAATGCGATAAGGGAGCAGGGACATGCTTCCTTTTCCCTTTCCGTTTCAAACGTACTAAAAAAAGAGTTAGCCAACCGTGAAGGCCAATCCTTTAGCACAAGATTTAATTAATCTAAAACTAATTGATGTTTTTTTCGTGGATTGGTCAAGCCTTTCTGGTTAATCCGATAAAAAGAAGTTCTAAAAGGAAATCTATAAAACAGTTGCCAAAATTATTCCATTTGAATTCCACACAACCTGGCTTATGAGATTAACCAAAAAAAAAAAAAAAGATGTGTCCATTTAATTTGCGCGTTCGATGAAGAAACTGGGGATGGACGTACTAAAGTGGACCTGCACGTACAAAGTTCAAATCCTGTTGCTTCCCCGATATTAGTTTAACTCCGGATGTTTGCTACGCTTATACGAGGTCTCTTATGTAAGTGGATGGATAGTTCATTAATCCTCCGGAGTCATGGGGTGGGGGCTGCATCGTGCTTTGGGCAAGAATAGCCTGGTTGCACCCATTTCCCTTCAGGCTTCAGAACACATGCGGCACATGTTCTTACCAAATGGTCACCTATTTTAGTATTGATCAGAGTAAACGTTGCTTAACTTCGATGAACCGACGTATCAATGTGATTATGCCGTATATAAGTACCATTTCTCATGAAAGGAATAGAAGAATCTAATGTTTACAACAGAATGAAGCTGGCAAAAAAAAAAAAAAAAAAAAAAAATGGTCGTACGTCCGAATCTTGTCGGTTCCGTAACACCATTTTCGTATTTATTTATTTGCTGACTGTTATCCTCATCTGCACTGTTGTTGTTGTTGTTGTTGTTTCACCACGTTTCGGCCAACTCATTCTCTGGCCTTCAGGTGATTAACTGAGACGGGATAATAATGGTGAGTCTCTTAACTGTACCCGCAGTAATTACTGCCTTCCATAGTTGTTGTTGTCTCACGACGTTTAGGCCAACTAATCCTCTGGCTTGCTTTAAGTAGGATTGGAACCGCTATCTTCACAAAATGCGCACCTGGAACCGTAGAGATTTAACGCCTCTATCAACTACGCCACGGGTCCCTAAAGGCGATTAAGGTTGGATTTTTTGCTCCAATAAATCGAAATTTTCGTTCTTATCTGGTCTTGTATTGTCAGGTCCGTACCGAAAGGTATTACATATTAATTTTGTTTTTATATTATTATTTTGAAATAACATATAACACCATTTTTCATTGCGGATGTTATCAGTTTGTATGTGCCCCTCCTTCAGGAGTACCACCTTCTGATAAGAATTAGAAAACCCAAGACCAACAACAAAAGAAAGCCTGTTCAAAGGTCTAATAGAAAATTACGCTTTTTTTTTTTGCTAAAAACGTTATTTAAAAATTAAAACGTAATTTACCAAAGGAAATGCTATTTAATTATGAAAAATAAATGCCATTAACTTTTTAAATCACATCTTCGTCGATTTATCACGATTCAATTTGAAATAGTATTTTGTGACTAACTTAAGACAAAAAGACAAAATCTCGACCAACCCATGTTCGTCTGCAAATAGCTTACTGTAAAAATGAAAAAAAAAATGGAAAAAGTATACTATAATAAAGCTTACTGTAAGAATGGGGGGAAAATACAATAAAATGCAAAAATATTACTATAAAATGAAAAAAACAAAAAACAAAATGGCTACCGTAATTTATTTCTTATTATTTTATAATACCTAATTTTTATTTTATTTTCATTCAATAAATGTTTAGATAATTAAAACTTTATTTTGCGTTATTGTGTTCATTTAGTGTGTTTGCTTTGTTTTTACAAAAAAAAAAAAAAAAATACGCGAGACGTTAATATTTACGAAGAGATTCTTTGAAAAACTTAATGATGCACTTGATTTGTCCCCCCCCCGTTCCGAATGGCGTTCTTCAAAAACGAAAACAAAAACGTCCATATTTGTTCAAGGGCACACACACAAATACTATGCTTTTACACAGAATTTTGTGTATAATGCGATAAAGTACACATTTTTATGAGATAATCTCTCCAATGAAGAAGTGTAAAAATAGAAAGAGAACACGGCGAAGATTTAAATAGGGGATATGCCGCAATTGGCGTTGAAGTTATGAAAACGTCTCCTTTAAATTTTGACAAACATGACAAGAAATGAAATTATTTTCTTTCCCTTTACAAAACTCAATCATTTTCTGCAAAGCCCAAATCCAAACGGTCCTGGATATGACCTTAAACTATATCCAGTGGTGAGGCCCCAGCTTGCGGGCTTTGGGGAGTGTGGAGCCACCCTTTAATTACCATTGCTCCCAGGTCCACTCTGACCCGGAGTGGTAGTACCTGTTAGGGTCCCAACTATGGGTTAAATAGAGACCGACTTGAAAAAAAAGTAAATATATTCTATTTAAAAAATTTTTCTTCAAAATCACCGGATTCGGCATTAAATAACCTGAAAAGGGTTGATATGCCGTAAAACAAAACCAACCAACCAACCAACCAAATCCAAACAATTTTCCTCTACAAAACAAGCAAACCAAATCTTGCGAATAAATATATAAGATATCCACAACTTGAAGCATGTGAAAAGTTTTACCAAAATTACTAGATGTGGCATGAAATAAATTGAAAAGGGTTGATATGCCGCAAAACAAGAACACCATGGATTCTTCATGTAATCACAACTAATACATTATCCACTATTTTTTATATTGTTTACAGAGAATGGCACGTACATGCAAAGCTGAAAAGTTAAGATCCAACAGCTTCACCCAATAAAAACCACAATATTTGGTGATAGTGTTAGGAATCAAGTAGGGGTACCAAACTTTGGACTTTGAGGTTTTTGGTAAATTACGGGGGAGTCGCGAGCATGGAATTAGAAAACACTTTTCAAACAACACTCCCGCTTTCTTTGAAGACATTATTCAAAATGAAAGCATGAAAAAAATAAGGATTGACATCAATAGTGCTAGAATACTAAAGAGACATTTATTTGGTTTCGTCATATTCTATGGCCTACTTTTATATAATACTAGAATCCCGCTCGGCGTTGCCCGTAAAATACGAATATTAAATTTTAATTTATAAATACGCTGAGAAAATTGCATGCAAGTATTATGCCCCCCCCCAAAAAAACAGGGCTGTTTGTTTACGGTTTCAAATTATAATATAAAAAGTCATGTTGAGAGGAAACTATAAGATTTTTTTTATTATAGTTTCTTTTTAAAATTAAAAAAAGTGTGCAAGTGAATCGACATCTGTTCCTTTATAATTTATATAAAAATATTCAGAAAAAAATAATGTGTTGTGCTGAATTCTTATTTAAAAATCTAAAATTTTTAAATCAATTCTTTTTAGTTTTTAAAAAGTAAAAATCAGAATTTGCTAAAAAATTCTTATTCGTTTAATTTTTTTTAAATTCGTTTTATTTATAAAGTATTTAAAAAAAATTCAACATCCGTGGAATTTCTACGGGGTCTGCTAGACAGTATATTAATACTGCAGTTCCCTGTAGCGTACGTATGTGGGTCATGGTTTCCAGATTATAAATTATTCGATCTGAAAATCCTATTTATTAAAAAAGATAAAAGAGGGTGACATACTACAAACATTAAATAAGTATATAGATATTACAAACATTAAATAAGTATATAGATATTACGAACATTAAATAAGTATATAGATATTACAAACATTAAATAAGTATATAGATATTAAAAACATTAAATAAGTATATAGATACTACAAACATTAAATAAGTATATAGATATTACAAACATTAAATAAGTATATAGATATTACAAACATTAAATAAGTATATAGATATAACGAACATTAAATAAGTATATAGATATTACAAACATTAAATAAGTATATAGATATTACAAACATTAAATAAGTATATAGATACTACAAACATTAAATAAGTATATAGATATTACAAACATTAAATAAGTATATAGATATTACGAACATTAAATTAGTATATAGATATTACAAACATTAAATAAGTATATAGATATTACAAACATTAAATAAGTATATAGATATAACGAACATTAGATAAGTATATAGATATTACAAACATTAAATTAGTATATAGATATTACAAACATTAAATAAGTATATAGATATTACAAACATTAAATAAGTATATATATATTACAAACATTAAATTAGTATATAGATATTACAAACATTAAATAAGTATATAGATACTACAAACATTAAATAAGTATATAGATATTACAAACATTAAATAAGTATATAGATATTACAAACATTAAATAAGTATATAGATACTACAAACATTAAATAAGTATATAGATATTACAAACATTAAATAAGTATATAGATATTACAAACATTAAATAAGTATATAGATATTAAAAACATTAAATTAGTATATAGATATTACGAACATTAAATAAGTATATAGATATTACAAACATTAAATTAGTATATAGATATTACAAACATTAAATTAGTATATAGATATTACAAACATTAAATAAGTATATAGATATTACAAACATTAAATAAGTATATAGATATTACGAACATTAAATAAGTATATAGATATTACAAACATTAAATAAGTATATAGATATAACGAACATTAAATTAGTATATAGATATTACAAACATTAAATAAGTATATAGATATTACAAACATTAAATTAGTATATAGATATTACAAACATTAAATAAGTATATAGATATTACAAACATTAAATTAGTATATAGATATTACGAACATTAAATAAGTATATAGATACACTAAATTAATGTTCGTAGTATGCTTTCACCTTCTACCCCCATTTTTTAATAATTGGGATCTCCCGATCACTGAAGACGTAATGTAAATAAATAAATAAATAAATAGTGTCGCTTTTGAGCTGTACGTGAAACTAAAATATTACCTAATTGGTCTTCTGGCTAGGATCCAAGTGTAGTATCTGTCTAAAGATGATATAATGATATCGTGGGGTTTCTGTTCGCGCCGGCCATCCATAGAATGGAAATATGTCATAGACTCCTATAACGATATAGGAAATAACCATAAAAGGTCCATAATAATCAAATATATTTTGACACTACATTAATCAGATTACCTTTTCGGTTTTAACAAAATGGCTACAATAATATCGCGGGGTCTCTATTCACGCCGAACGCCCACTGAATGCGCAGCAAGAATATATTACATATGAAAGATGCTGCTGTTGAATTTCCACAGGTCTTGCTAGTAATAATAGAAAACAATAATATGCTGATAATTGAGGAAGCCGCCATCAAAATAATGATAAAACGAGGTTGATATGGAAGCGGGAAGAAAATGCGTAGAAGTTTCAGATGTGAAAGAAAAGAAAACATTTTTGTGCAATTTCGCACCGAATTCGTCCATCACGTGTTGATTATTATGGTTGCTGCCTTTTTGTTTTCATGTAATTCGTTTAAACCGTTTTTTTTCTTTTTGTACGAAGCAAACTATTTACTAACATCCGACATCGAATGTGTTATTGCGACCGGTAGGATTCCGTCATTACGTCATTGAGATGTGCAGAATCTTGAGGAAAACCAGACTATCTTCTTGACATGTCTGCAACAAGATGAAACGCAGCCATTTTATTATTTTTTTCTGATACATCAGGCCGTGCAGGATTTTACGCACATACATACGAAGAGAGAAAAAAGGAAAGGAATGAAAAAAGAAAAAAAGGAAAGAATGATGAAGAAAAAGAGAATACAAAGAAAAATAGAAAAGCAGAGAAAATGAAAGGAACAGAACGCAAATAGTAAGGGAAGAAAAAAAATAAAAAGAATAAAAATAAAAATGAAAATAGAAAAGACTGAAAATAAAAAAAGAAAACAGTAAAAAATTAATGAAAGAAAAAGAAAAAGGGAAGGAAAAGAAAAGGATAAAATAAAAATAAAAAATGAAAACAGTAAAAAATTAATGAAAGAAAAAGAAAAAGGGAAGGAAAAGAAAAGGATAAAATAAAAATAAAAAATGAAAACAGTAAAAAATTAATGAAAGAAAAAGAAAAAGGGAAGGAAAAGAAAAGGATAAAATAAAAATAAAAAATGAAAACAGTAAAAATTTAATGAAAGAAAAAGAAAAAGGGAAGGAAAAGAAAAGGATAAAATAAAAATAAAAAATGAAAACAGTAAAAAATTAATGAAAGAAAAAGAAAAAGGGAAGGAAAAGAAAAGGATAAAATAAAAATAAAAAATGAAAAAATTAAAAGAAAAAGAGATGAAAAGAAAAAAAAGAAAAAGGAAAGAAAAATAAGTATTAAAATATAAAGAAAAAAGAGAAAAATAAAGGGCAAATGCAACAGAATAAAAAGAAAGAAAAATGAGGAAAAGAAGGAAAAATATTAAAAAAAATGAAAAGAAGTTCATCGATTTGTGGCAACTATGTTTGAGATAACGTTGCTAAACAACGAGCAGTAAGTGGACGCATCTTAAATTTGTCTAATCATCATAAACAAGATTCGGACGCATGTCATTTTGTCCGTCGTTAACTTTTATCGAGCTAAAGTATCAAATAAGCATTTCTTTTGATCTGTCCCACTTACGCTTGAAATAATATTTTCACTGCTTCAGTTTGAATGAACTTTTTTCATCGCTAAACACACTGATTGAACGAGTACTTGTTATTTAGTAGATGCATTATATTAGCACTATACATGTTTTGCCTGTCAGTTGGTTTTGTATGCTTAAGTCTGTTGTAATATTCTTGTCGGTCCGTCACGTCTCAGTTTGAAAAAGCATTTTCATCGCTCATTTATAATTTATAAATCAGATGGTTCTATTTTAGCATTTGTTTCCCCAATATCTTTCTAGTTAGAATTCTTTCTAGAAATGCATCGTGTACTTACAGAATGAACCACATCAATGTTTCAGACTGGATTCGAACTTGGAACACCCATGTCGTTAAACACTTAACCACCGTCACCGCCTAAAAAAGAAAAAAGTAAGAACGTTTAAACATACATCGCATTATTTCACAAAACAATGCAGTTTCCTTTTTCAACCAATTTATTTATCTACTGAGGTGTACAGTAAAATTCTTTACGAGATAAAGAAAAGAACAAACTATTTGAAACACAGTGCAATCCTGAACAGAAAGGCACAAGACTATAATGAACACTTAAAATGGAAAACTGTTAGAACAATGTGCAGAAGTTGTGTGGAATGACTTATCTTGCCTTGACAGTGTTAAAAACCGGCTTCTAAACGTAGCAAATGATGTTCTGTTTTCCTTCCTGCAACTTATTTCCCACAGAAAGGATGCTGCGAGTCTGTTTCTGTCCTATCGCTATTTTTATGGCAAGTGCTTATTTGAACTGCAATATATTCCCCCCGCCAAACTTTCACAAAAACACTCGTCTAGCTACAGCCACTATCAACAATTTCCGCCACTCTCTCTCTATATATAGAACCGCTGGCCTACATTCTAGTTGATTACAATACGGTTATCTTCAAGTCCAATGTAAGCAAGTTCTTTGTGGAGCCGCCCCCTTAAATAATCAAACTATGTCCAATTTCCACAATTAGTGATTACCATGACTTCGATGAACACCGTGCACTTAATAAACGTATCCTCGAGTGACCTGTGGTGATTTCCTTGTAAAAAACAATAAAAATAATAATAATACCCATCGATTAGAACGATAACACAACTGAAAGGAAATAAGGGAGATAATTAGGCAGACTATCCTCAGGACTAGGGATTATCCCGCTTCAATCACATGCATATAATTATTATGAAATAGAACAAAATAAATGATCTTATATCGATGTAGTTATTATCTATCTATCTATCTATCTATCTATCTATCTATCTATCTAACTGGAGAGGTAGACAAGAGATGGATATGATGATGTTTTCATAAAACCTGTCAAAATATGAAAAGCTAAATCATAGACAAGTTTACCGGAAGGTCACGTCAGCTGATCGGATCTACATGTGGGTCACGTGATCAGATTAGCTGGAGATCATCGAGGAGTTAGAACTGTGAATTGAAGCAGAGCGGTTGGGCTTTACGATTGTCTCTCCTTCTCTCTTCGGATGGAGTGACGTGTCTCTCAACGTAGACTATTAAGACTACAAGCAAAGAAAATCACTTCCTATTTTTCTGTGCGATATCCTGGAAAGTGAAAAAAAACAAAACAAACCAATCATCGTCTTGGAGTGAATGTGTTTCGTCCAAAAGGTCCCCCCAAGAACAAGATGAAGTCAGGGTGGACCAGATACAGTGAGCAGAGAAGATAAAGGTATGTCGAAGATACACATAAGACACACACACACGCACGCATATGCACATTAGACGATCACGAAACGATAAACGGGTTCAGAAAATGAAGAACAACTAATAGACATTTAGTAACACATTTAGGACACGTCACAAACACGAAACTTATACACCCGTTTACATGGGTGCCGTTCATTATGTAACATGACTCATTTTGGTGCCGTTTTTTGGTAAACCATTATATAACATAATCACCAAGCTAGATGGGTAACTCTTTTAGTAGAAACATCTGTGTGCTGCAAGTGTAATAATGTTATTTGTTTTTCATGTAGTTTGTTAGGTGCAAAATTAGTGTCTGAATATAGGAGTGTCGTGGTTGTACGTCATTAGACGATGTTCACATTTGAAAATTAGTGGGGATTTGATGACTCATGATTCAGTTATTATTCATGGGATGATGCATAACTGGGATAGACATGCTATTTATTTTTTACCCTTTCCCCGCTAGAGCAATGCATATTATAACTTGGAACGTGCAGGGCTACTATTTAGGATCATGTCTAACAGGGGACTGTGTGGGGAGTTCAGCAGCAAGATGTCAGTTCAGATTACATTTAAACTTCTGCAGATTACTGCTATCAGGGGAGCAGAAAACAGGGTCGAAATTTCAAAGTTTAGCAGTTCGAGAAATCAAACTATTGTTGAATAACAACACGAAGACGCAGATACAAAACCACATGATGATACGTTTATTTCTTCTTCGACCGGTCGGACATGATTTTGTATTTCAGGGATTCAAAGTTGTTACATGGTTATTTCTAAACACTCTCGCTTCCAGAGGGAGCCTTGACTCTAACGGAGAATCCGCCTGATCTCCCCTGCTTCTCTGATCTAACTCCCTTCTCTGGCTTCTCCTAACTGACTGATTTTGATTCTGGCTTATCTAGCTAAATTCATAACTCATGACGTCACTGTATGATCAGAACGTGTCTCTCAGAACACATGCCATGACATGCCTCCGTGTTTCAGCATGCATTGTTATTCACATGTTTCTTACAAAGCCGACCCTCTAACCTAATTTTCGTAACCCACTTTACAAATAACATTTTCCACTGTCCGTTTTTAAATTCCTTATTTTAATTTTCATTTTTATAACAGAAACAAAACAATATTCAATAAACAAAAACCAAATTCAATAAACAGATATCTAACTATTTTGGGTGAGCTAAACAATGGCAATTCCAAATTGCTTATTTTCAATAACATTCTGTATTTATTTTAACTTATGATTGGAATTCTCAATTCCAAATCTAGCCTCGCAAGTTCGAATCCTTGACTATCTTATTTCATATTTACATTTAACTAATTCCCTATTTTTTTTACTTACATGAAAAGGGGACAGCCCTTATCATATAACACTATTAGAAAGTCTTTCCAATATTGATTTACCTCAACAGCGAAGGGTAGGATTTTGTAGTTTATCGGGTTAGTCGAGAGTATGTACGTTGAGGGGGCACAAGTGATATAAGTTCATCAGAGTACATTCCATGAAAGTACTTGTAGGGGGGCAACATTGCAGAGATGGGACAGAGGTTGGAGCTTGGTCGATAGTATGGGACCTATTAGATTTTAGAATCTTTTCATTCTTAGTTCATATCAGTTCAGTAAATAATTCGCTGATGTGATTGTTGATAAATAAGACTACTTTCTTAGAATGTTCTAATTGTATTATCTACACATACAACATACTAATACAAACTAATGAACCTCAATGACATGTTTTGCCTCAGTTTAATGGTTGTGTTTGGTTTTGTGTGCATACAAGATCTCCAACAAGGAAAGGCAACAGTTTCTATGTGCCGTTTTCTAAGAGCTTTTTCTGTCAACTTCAGTGTTTCGCGCTAATCATCATCAGTTTGCAGTGAGCAGGAAAAAATTAGAATGTAATAAACCCAAAATGATCTTCGTTGTGTCAAATTACTCAGTGTTCCTGTCTGAGGTATTTCTGTACGATTAGAGAGTCCGTGTTCAATTCACCTTTTGTGATAAGTCGCTTCATGGTGTTGATATCGACTTCAGATCCATATTCGATCATGTAAAAGGCGGCTGGAAGAGTCGATATTGGACGCCTTTATCCTTCAAGAAGTACCTAGTTGCTGGGGTGCTTAACCCGGGGTCACCATCTGAATAAAAGCTCGGTTAGAATATTCAAAATCACAAATATGCTACGGAGAAAATGGATTAAGTTCTTAGCATCTTATCGACCCCGTTCTATGATCGATCCGTTGGAGCACCTGTCGACTTCGACCAAATAATGGAAATAATCAGCACAAATACAATGAAAGATCATAAGAGAAAGTGGGATATCGTGGAACATATGTTTAAGACGATGCCATCCGATTGCAATGGGTACATGTATTATAAAACTCTGTCAAATTAATCATCATTGACATAATGGAAATACACTGATGGACGGAGTCGGGTGTTATAAGAATGTTTTGTCGAAGAGATAGTGAGGTAATAATGCATTCTTTATAGAGAGTTAAAACGTCCACTGAGTGTTTGTTCTCACAGAATTGATGGCATTCCCAAATGATGAATTGCAGTCCAATGTGGTTCGATTACATCCCTAATTTGTATTTTGCAACAATTTAATCATATCTCCATCACTGTTTGTAAGTTCTCGAATCTGGTCCCAAGTGACCGACAGCAGCGAGTTGATTAATAACACGTCCGTTGTTGTTATTGCTGTTGGGCATTATTCATTCATTTTGTATGAATCAGATTATTTTTGTTGGCATTCGTTCCTCCAATATCTTTTTAGTTAGAATTATTTCTAGGAAGACACCAAGTACGGAAGGAACCACGTGAAGGTTGCCAACATCCCTAAGTGAAATTGTTTCTGTGGAACGAACTGGATCTAAACTTAGCACATTCAGGTTGTAAGTCAGTGTCATTAATTACTTAACCCCCATCATTTTCTGGGTGACAGGACTGGGCAGGTTATTTAATTACATCAACTAATTGGTCATCATATTTTATTGAGGCGAATGCAAGTTCTCTAAAGTTTTACCCAATTTACCAACTAGTAAATGGTCTGCAAAAAACAAAAACAAAAAAAACAAAAAAAAACAGCAACAAAAAAACAAAAACAAAATAAAAACTGTATTTTACTAAACAGTAAAATGTAATCATGTTTTTTTTCTAGGGCGACAATTTTATCATTCCATCTTGTATATACGAAGGTAAAATACCCTATTTTTTACTCCAAAAGTTGAAGAGTTTCAAAAACGGTAGTGTTACCATAAAAGGAGTGCTATTTTATGTTCCAAAATTTATTTTTCTGCATAGTCATCACCATTCTCAATATACTTTTGCCAGCGATGAACAATCACTGTGCATGGGCGTCCGGAGCGTGTTTTGTCATACAAGGCTCATTCCAAAATTAAAACTTCTATTTTTGAACTTTAAATAGTTGAAGAGCTACGAAGACCGGAGTGGTACCATTAAAACGAGCGAATATTTGTTCTACAGAATTTATTTTTTTTACACAATCACCACAACTTTTAGTGAATTTTATCCAGGAATTCAATGACGCATCTCTGCTTTTGACGCACGTCCATAACAGGAGTTGCTTTATTAGAGTCTCACGCCGTCAATATGTGCAACAGAGAAATTAAACTTTCAAAAGTTATCAAAAAATGGTTGAGAGAACCGGAAACCTGGGGAGACTTGTGGCCACAAGAACTCCAGTTAATGCCATTGATTGTTGTCAGTGTTGATGGCATCCTGATATTATGGGCCCTGTCGGTGGGGTATTAGAATACGCCGACTGTCCCTCCCCCTGCAGAGGGTAAAAGTCCCTCAATGGGGGTCCTGGATATGACCTTAAACTATATCCAGTGGTGAGGCCCCAGCTTGTGGGCTTGGGGGAGTGTGGAGCCACCCTTTAATTACCATTGCTCCCAGGTCCACTCTGACCCGGAGTGGTAGTACCTGTTAGGGTCCCAACTATGGGTTAAATAGAAATCGACTTGAAAACAACAAAAATATTCTATTAAAAAAACTTTTCTTCAAAATCACTGGATTCGGCATTAAATAACGTGAAAAGGGTTGATATGCCGTAAAACAAAAACAACCGACCAACCTAATATTATGTGCATGTTAATGCATGTTTATATGCACGTGTGTGCATGGGAATGTGAGTTCACATGCGTATATGCATAGATATATGCATCTATCTATGCATCTATGAAGAACGGTATGTCTGGCACAAGTCCAAATTAATAACAGACTCAGTTAAGGAAGTAGTTTTTCCTGTTTGAGATATTTGTTGAAAATGAAGGAAGCGTCGCTGTATGCGAGATTCTTTTAAAAGAAAAGAAGTACGTAGAGATTGAAAGAGACGAAGAAGAACAAAGATGGAAAAATTGAAAAAGAAAAAAAAAAGAGAAATTGAAGTAGAAGAAGAAGAAGAAGAAGAAGAAGAAGAATGAGGAAGATAAAAAAAAATAAAAGATGGAAAATTGTACAAGGAAGAAATAGTTGGAGACATAGAAAAAGAAGAAGAAGAAGAAGAAGAAGAAAAAAAAGAATCAAGATGGAAAATTATAAGCAGAATAAATGGGAGAAATTGAAGAAAGAAAGCAAAGAAAAAGGAAGAGAGAAAAATTGTATAAGAGAGAACGAGAAAAACTGACGAAAAAGAAGAAAACGAAGAAACATGATTGACATAAAGAATCAAGAGAAAAAAAGAAAGAAAATTAGAAGACAACAAAAAAACGAATAAGAATGTTCCTACTATATTTTCTGTTTGCTGTTACTGAATAATTGTTACTGAATAATTGTTACTGAATAATTGTTACTGAATAATTGTAACTAAATATTTGTTACTAAATAATTGTTACTAAATAATTGAAAAAAAAAAAAACTAGAGAAAAAGAAGAAATGATTGGTAAAAAAAGATGGAAAAATTGAAGAAGAAGAAAAAAAAGAGAGAAATTGAAAAAAAAGAAAGGCAGAAAATTGAAAAAAGAGGAACCGAAAGAAAATGACAAATAAAAAAAGAAAGAAAAATGGTGGACATAAAGACAACAAAAAAGCATGAGAAAAGAAAACAAGAAGAAAATTGAAGACAAAAAATAAGAAAAAAACGAAAGAGAAGAATAATATATCTACCACATTTGCTGTTTTTTTGTTGCGGAATTTAAAATTCAAGAATTCAAAGAATGGGAACTTTCGTTCATGAATCAATTCCTGTTGGCTGCGTACAGCTGGGCGGAAACAGTTGCATTTGGGGGTGGTGAACATTCTCGACGATGGTGTTAAGTAAGGTGGTGCAGTTTTCAATTAACCAATCAAATTGAATCTCACAAATATTCAACGCAATGTTTGTAGTAAATTACTTTTCAAGTAAAAAACTTTTTTACGATTGCTTTGTATTTTAAAATTATTATTTTATATTTTATTTCTTGCTTTGGTTCCGTTAATCAACTAAAATACATTACACTTTAGTTTAGTCTATACAGAACTTTAATATATATATATATATATATATATATATATATATATATATATATATATATATATACATATATATATATATATATATGTATATATATATATATATATTATATGAAATCGATGCAAAATGTTTCCCGGTTTGTAGAACGGGATATTTTAGACCATTGTATTGTATTTTATGCATATTGTTAGTACTTAAATATATCACCATGATTGATTTTTAATTATTTATTTCTGATTATAGAAAGCATCATTCATATTCTTCTGCAATATCCTCCCCCCAAACAACATCCTTAAGTTAACAGAAAGGGAATCACCTCCCATCATAATAATGCTTGTCATCTCACAACAATATGTAGAACTATTGGGAGATCTTATCCTGCATATTCCACTGACACAGCCTCATCGGATTATAACTTATTTCGAGGATTACATTAGATAGCCTTAGGTTAACATCACGCGCAGAGATTGAACACGAGTAGGATTCAAATTTCAGATCGAACACATAAAGTCTGACAAACAAGGGAGATAACCTTTGTTCAAATTAAATTAAAGATCAGCCATCTGTAAACACGTATCAGTTCAATGTAAATAATCGGCAAATAGAATGTAGCATAGAAATTTTATACCAATTTCATTGTCTTCCCCGGAGAATTTATACATATGCTACAAATTATATACATATGTTAAAAATTTTATACATATGTTACAAATTTTATTAATATGTTACAAATTTTATTAATATGGTAAGAATTATATGCATATGTTACAAATTTTATTCATGTTACAAATTTTATTAATATGGGAAGAATTATATACATGTGTTACAAATTTTATGCATATGTTTCAAATTTGATTGATATGGTAAGAATTATATACATATGCTACAAATTGTATTCATCTTACAAATTTTATTAATATGGTAAGAATTATATACATATGGTAAACATTTTATACATATGCTACAAATTTTATACATATGTAACAAATTTTATTAATATGGTAAGAATTATATACATATGTTACAAATTTTATTAATATGGTAAGAAGTATATACATATGTTACACATTTTATTCATGTTACAAATTTTATTAATATGGTAAGATTATATACATATGTTACAAATTTTATACATATGTTACAGATATTATTAGTATGGTAAGAATTATGTATATATGTTTAAATTTTATTCATGTTACACACTTTATTAATATGGTAAGAATTATATATATATTTTACAAATTTTATACATATGTTACAAACATATGCTACAAATTTTATGAATATGTTACACATTTTATTAATATGGTAAGATTTATATTCATATGTTAAAAATTTTATTTATATGGTAAGAATTATATACATATGTTACACATTTTATTAATGTTAAATATTTTATTAATATGGTAAGGATTATATACATATGTTACAAATATTATTCATGTTACAAATTTTATTAATATGGTAAGAATTATATATACCAGTTACAAATTTTATAAATATGTTAAAAATATATGCTACAAATTTTATACATATGTTACAAATTTTATTAATATGGTAAGAATTATATACATATGTTACAAATTTTATTCATGTTAAAAATTTTATTAATATGGTAAGAATTATATACATATGTTACAAATTTTATTCATGTTACAAAGTTTATTAATATGGTAAGAATTATATACATATGCTAAAAATTTTAATCATGTTAAAAATTTTACTAATATGGTAAAAATTATATACATATGTTACAAATTTTATTCATGATAGAAATGTAATTTATATGGTAAGAATTATATACGTATGTTACGAATTTTGTTCATGTAACAAATTTTATTAATATGGTAAGAATTATATACATATGTGAGAAATTTTATCCATATGTTACAAACATATGCTACAAATTTTATACATATGTTGCAAATTTGATTTGTATGGAAAGAATTATATACATATGTTACAAATTTAAAACATATGTTACAAACATATGCTACAAAATTTATACATATGTTACAAATTTTATTATTGTTACAAATTTTATTAATATGGTAAGAATTATATACATATGTTACAAATTTTATTCATGTTACAAATTTTATAATTATGGTAAGAATTATATACATATGTTACAAATTTTTGATATATGTTAAAAACATATGCTACAAATTTTATACATATGCTACAAATTTTATTAATATGGTAAGAATTATATACATATGTTACAAATTTTTTCATGTTACAAATTTTATTTATATGGTCAGAATTATATACATATGTTACAAATTTTTTTCATTTTACAAATTTTATTTATATGGTAAGATTATATACATATTTTACAAATTTTATACATATGTTACAAATGTATTCTACAAATTTTATACACATGTTACAAATTTAATTACTATGGTAAGAATTATATACATATGCTACAAATTTTATTAATATGGTAAGAATTATATAAATATGTTACAACTTTTATGCATATGTTACAAACCTATTCTACAGATTTTATATATATGTTACAAATTTAATTAATATGGTAAGAATTATATACATATGTTACAAATTTTATTCATGTTACAAATTTTATTAATATGGTAATAATTATATACACATGTTACCAATTTTATTTATATGATAAGAATTGTATACATATTTTACAAATTTTGTTCATGTTACAAATTTTATTAATATTTTAAGAATTATATATATATGATACAAATTTTATTCTTGTTACAAATTTTATTAACAGGGTAAGGATTATATACATATGTTACAAATTTTATTCATGTTACAGATTTTTATTAATATGGTAAGAATTATACACACATGTTACACATTTATACATATGTTACACATATGTGCTACAAATTTTATCCATATTTTAGAAATTTTATTAATATGGTAAAAATTATATACATGTGTTACAAATTTTGTTCATGTTATAAATTTTATAAATATGGTAAGAATTATATACACATGTTACAAATTTTATACATATGTAACAAATTTTATTAACATGTAAAGAATTATATACATATGTTACAAATTTTATTAATATGGTAAGAATTATATACATATGTTACAAAATTTATACATATGTGAGAAACATATGCTATAAAATTTATACATATGCTGCAAATTTTAATAATATGGTAAAAATTATACACACATGTTACAAATTTTATACATATGTTACACATATGTGCTACAAATTTTATCCATATTTTAGAAATTTTATTAATATGGTAAAAATTATATGCATATGTTACAAATTTTAGTCATGTTAAAATTTTATTAATATGGTAAGAATTATATACATATGTTACAAATTTTATTCATGTTACAAATTTTATAATTATGGTAAGAATTATATACATATGTTACAAATTTTTGATATATGTTAAAAACATATGCTACAAATTTTATACATATGCTACAAATTTTATTAATATGGTAAGAATTATATACATATGTTACAAATTTTTTCATGTTACAAATTTTATTTATATGGTCAGAATTATATACATATGTTACAAATTTTTTTCATTTTACAAATTTTATTTATATGGTAAGATTATATACATATTTTACAAATTTTATACATATGTTACAAATGTATTCTACAAATTTTATACACATGTTACAAATTTAATTACTATGGTAAGAATTATATACATATGCTACAAATTTTATTAATATGGTAAGAATTATATAAATATGTTACAACTTTTATGCATATGTTACAAACCTATTCTACAGATTTTATATATATGTTACAAATTTAATTAATATGGTAAGAATTATATACATACGTTACAAATTTTATTCATGTTACAAATTTTATTAATATGGTAATAATTATATACACATGTTACAAATTTTATTTATATGATAAGAATTGTATACATATTTTACAAATTTTGTTCATGTTACAAATTTTATTAATATTTTAAGAATTATATATATATGATACAAATTTTATTCTTGTTACAAATTTTATTAACAGGGTAAGGATTATATACATATGTTACAAATTTTATTCATGTTACAGATTTTTATTAATATGGTAAGAATTATACACACATGTTACACATTTATACATATGTTACACATATGTGCTACAAATTTTATCCATATTTTAGAAATTTTATTAATATGGTAAAAATTATATACATGTGTTACAAATTTTGTTCATGTTATAAATTTTATAAATATGGTAAGAATTATATACACATGTTACAAATTTTATACATATGTAACAAATTTTATTAACATGTAAAGAATTATATACATATGTTACAAATTTTATTAATATGGTAAGAATTATATACATATGTTACAAAATTTATACATATGTGAGAAACATATGCTATAAAATTTATACATATGCTGCAAATTTTAATAATATGGTAAAAATTATACACACATGTTACAAATTTTATACATATGTTACACATATGTGCTACAAATTTTATCCATATTTTAGAAATTTTATTAATATGGTAAAAATTATATGCATATGTTACAAATTTTAGTCATGTTAAAATTTTATTAATATGGGAAGAATTATATACATATGTCACAAATTTTATACATATGTTACAAACATATGCTACAAAATTTATACATATGTTACACATTTTATTAATATGTTAACAATTATATACATATGTTACAAACTTTATTCATGTTACAAATTTTATTAACATGGTAAGAATTATATACATATGGTACAAATTTTATACATATGTAACAAATTTTATTAATATGGTAAGAATTATATACATATGGTACAAATTTTATACATATGTATAAGTTCCATAGCTAAATCTTTGATTAACAATCCTTCTGCTAGTCCAGCAACAATCCTTTCCTTTTCGATAACCCCCTTTTGGCATTTTAAAAGACTTGCAATAAACTGATGGACAGCATAAATTACTTGATAATAAATAAAATGTCATAACTTCGTGAATATCGCATGGATTTTAATCAAATTTTGGGAAATAACTAACCTTGAAACAGTCATTTGATGATACAATTTTCATTTTTATATGACTTATATTTAGTGAAATATTGATATTTTACTAATCTGCAATAAAGCGATTGACACAGTGTATATACGATAGAAATCGTTTGTGCATTAATTTTGTAGACTATAAATTAACGAAAATAGGCATCAGCACATTTTCTGTGTATGTATACTACGCTAAAGAAATACAATAGTTAATGATGTCGCACGCGTGGATCAGCCATTAACGCTTTGCAAACACTCTCGAATTTAACCAAATCGTAATACATGTTTTCTTTACCGTTTCCATACTTTGTTTTACAGTAGCAATATTGAATTTGTTACACTTAACGCATGCAAAAAGGATGTCACTTTCTATTTAGGCTAAAGAGTCTGTTCTAGTTTCTCTATCCAGAGAAGAGACAAGATCTACCCCCATACAAACACAAATAGTTCCAGATCTTTTTATATGAAAACATATAATTGGCATTTAATATTCGGAAAAAAATACGTATACAATTGTGATACACATTAAATCAGTAGTAGTAGTAGTACTACTACTACTACTACTACTAGTATTATTATTATTATTATTATTATTATTATGATTATTATGATTATTATTATTATTATTATTAGTAGTAGTAGTAGGTCTATGTTTTGTCTACTGTTTGCTTGGATTGAACAGAATGGCTTAAGGCTGAAGAGTTCAACGCGAAAGCAGCAGACTTTGATTCATTAAAATTTAAAAAAATCTTCAAAGCAATTGCATTTATCTAGATCACTACGTCACGATTTACGTACGTAAATAGTAAGTATTCGGGTTTCGAGAATTACATTTGTTTATTAAATGTTCACAAACTTCCTGATTTAATTTTAAATTTTACTTGTTTACCGTGTTGTTTTGTTTATTGTCCGTTGACTGAGGTCATTATAATCATAAAAGAAATAATTTTTAAACAAAATGATGTGAGTTTTATTGTTGCTTGTCAATAAAGTTCTGTCTAAATTAGAAAATGACCGTTATTGTATTTTAAAAATGCAGTAGAGTATGACATTTTATGCGTCGACGTTATGACATATGACCTATGTTTTCTGATATATTTCGTAAGATAGGTAACTATAGCTGATTCAATAATTCTTAGGCTTTTCTGCGTGTCAACCCTTATTAGGTCATTTAATTCCGAAATCGCACGTATGCAATGCATAAGAATTCTTTGTGAATCGTTTGTTGAGATCTTTTGTTTGCACGTCGACTCTTGTTAGTTCATATTTATGTCGAATTTGCACATATGGTTTACATCCAAATTCTTTGTAGACTGCTTTTCTTGGCATTTGGCATGTAAATAATTCATAGAAAATTGTACGCCAAATCTCATGCACGTTTTGTATACTGTATTTCTAGAAGGTGTATCGGTTTTATCGACATCTCAATCTTTGCTTGGTCATTTTTGTCAAACGAATTCGAATCTTTTGTATATCGTTTTGTTGCGTTTTCAGACATGCCAGTCTTGTTATGTAATTTTAATCCGACATTAAACATGAAGCTTAGCGAGCCCATCAAAAGAAACAACTGTTCGTCTCTCTGATACCTATGTAGTTATTTATTAGCAGTCGTAGTGGTGATGTGGCAGTCGAACTTTTTGTGTCGTACTCTCTTATCAATAATGGCGATGTTACATTTGGAATTTTTGAGATGAGGACTAATTATTGGTATTATTTGAATCTTTTTGATTCTTGTTTGAATCTTGAATATTATTTTTACAATAATTCCGCCGATGTAACCTCAGACTTTCTTCAAATTCTCAAATCTTTCTGTCAAACTCGGGAATTGGCGTAGAATTTTATTAACCACGGATATGGAATGCTTTCGTTCCGTCAAAATTACTAAGAACTTCCAACAATTTATGGCTGATGGGACAAGAACATGCTACCCATGTGGATAAAACAAATTCCGTGTAGATTCGAAACAGAAAGATTCCCAAGTTTGATAAGTTATACTCGAAGAAGGTTGGAGGTTAAATTGACAGAAACTCTGTAAAGATAATACTCAAGATGAGAACAGTAGTCCGAAATATTACAAAAAATTCAAATGCTCGTCGACGTTTAATCATTTTACGTACTATGTAAGCTTCTGCTCACGTCCTGTCCGGATCGAATATCTTCGGATGACGATTTTCTGTCAAGTCAGCGAAACGATATGGCGTCCGAATATAATCTGATAATTTTATAAGTAGCCATATTTGTTTCGATAAAAACACGAAAAAAAAAATCAATAACAAAATTGATAAAGAAATCATTTTTTTTTCAGCTACATATGTTGAACACCATATGATGCATATTCAAAAATACAAGATCTAACTTGGAAATCTTCATACAAACACTCAGCCGCCGTATTGCGGTTATGGAACCTCGCTATTATTCCAACTCTTTTCTTCTCGTGCCTGAAACGCAAATCATGAAAATGTTTAAGTAGGAAATCCTTTTATTTTCATTAATAATCCATATTGGCCAACCGATAAGACAGCTTAACCAACAGAATTTCGTCTTGTCAAAAATTGATTGATTTTGCTTCTTTCAGTTGTTTCAGACTTTGCAACTAGATTTGCCACAATAGCGAAATTTAGCATCATCAAATTAACGAAGTGCAGTTGTAACATAGGCGAATGCTGTATTCTAGTGTATCTAAGTATTAATGATAAATATATAAATAATGTCTTTATTGTGGTATGTGTTGCACATTTGACGACAGAAATTAATGAAAAAGATACCGAATCTCTCTCTCTCTCTCTCTCTCTCTCTCTATATATATATATATATATATATATATATATATATATATATATATTTATTTATTTTTCTTCATGTAAATACAGTCATATCTTGCTACGATGTGCAGACCGTTTCAATCATATTAAATCAGGCAAGAAAAATTAAGGTACCAAAACTGAAAAGGTTTAACACCTTTTCAAATTTTGAAGAGAGAGAATTCGCCATGAATGACGATAGATGAAATTTTACTTCTTATAAGAATATGTTAATTCTGAAGATTCGGTTTCTGCTGAGAGAAGAGGGAGTTTAAGGTTAAGGAATTAGTAAGGACAGGGAGAGGGTAATATAGTAATACAGAGGTGGGGTGTGAAGACAGTAAGGGGGGAGAAATAGAAGCTTGACTAGCGCAGTTTTTATAGCTACCGATGAATCCGATGGTGAGGATCAATTTTCAGGTCATTTAGAGGTGTTTCAGCTATTGGTAAGATGTAACTAAATTGGGTCAACTGGTCAGTTGATAGAGATTGGATGTCCTTTAGTTGAGTTTTTATTTTTTTATTTTATTGATTTATTTGTTTATTTTTTTATTTATTTATTTTTATTTTTATTCTTCTTATTTATGTTTATTGTTTTGAAGTTTAGCTTTTAATTTTTCCTACTATTAACAAGTTGAATGTTTAATCTATATATTTCTATACTTTGATGTTAAAGATTATTGAATGGTGGTAATATTGTCTCGTTATTTATGTTGTTTCCTTATGCACGCATACATACATGAAAGAGTAACACAAAAACGAATAATAGATACTATACACCCACACATTCGCAGACGGACATATACACGTACGTGAATATATATGGGAGAAACACAAATATCGTCATCAGGGCACCTTTTTTCTTAGTAGGGTTATGGATCTGCTATATATATTTGATAGTTTAATAAAATCAATTATTTATTTTGTGTTTTGATTTTATTCTGTTTGGTACTTTAATAGGTTAAAATATGATTAAAGCTTATTGAATGATGTTAGTTTTCGCTTTCAGTATGCTTAGGTGTTCATAGTGATATATATAGATAACTGATTTTGTTGTTGTTCCTTCTTATGAAACGGATTTTTAATTTAATTATAATTTGATTTTTAAATTTTGAATTAGCAATCACATTGCTTAATATTGAATTAGCTCTACGACATTTAACTATCGAGCTTATTATATATCTAAATTACAACGAGCACTTTCTATTTCCTGTATTTTAATTAAACTAGTAATTTCACTGTTACATTAAAATACACTCAGCTCTTTAGACTATTGTTCTAATCTCCTTTACATTATATATATATATATATATATATATATATATATATATATATATATGTATATATATATTTACATGGAGTTCACCACTTATCAAGGCCCAATGGCCACTCAGGGATAAGGGTTATTGTGTGTACAGTAATCAAAAGGATAGTGTAGCAATAGTATTGGAGAATTTGTAAGGTGTCATTACTTGGGGGAGGGGCGGTTCATCAGGAATTTGTTTGTGTTGGACTTGAAGACATCCAGGTTGAAGTCGGGAGGGAAACAGGCAAGCGGAACAGAGTTCCACAGGCGTGCAGTTCTAAGAAAGAAGCTTTGTTCATGATATCCTCGTCTTGATTTAGGCACAGATAGGTAGTGGGGAAAATTATTGACGGAGGTTTCAGCAGTACTCCATTATATATATATATATATATATATATATATATATATATATATATATATATATCACTATGAACACCTTAGCATACCGATATATATATATATATATATATATATATACACATAAGAATTCACATATATCATGTGTTATTCAGAACCATTAATCTACTTTTATATTTGTGTGTACGTTATTATTTTATATCATTTTTATTGCTTATAATTTTTAGCAATGTGTATTATTGTATATTGATATTTTTATCATAGTTTCGTATTGAGACTATTTTTAAAAGTTTTCTCGAGAAGCTAAATGTACGGTTGAGGGCTTATTGTAATTTCTACTATTTGAAGGTCGTTTCTGGAAGTTATATAGTGTTTTATCTAGGAACTTAAATTATGTTATTTATTTATTTTCTATTTTTATTTATTTTGGGGGTAAGGGTAGATAAGCCTGTAAGGGAGATACCAGATTCGTATATTTAGTGATAAAAAAAGTAAATTAAGCAGTGTTTGTGGAAAACCTGGAGTTTGGGTGATTAGTTTATAGAGGGTATTATGTGATTTGTACTTTTTAGTTGTTGGTGGTAAGTTTAGTTAATTAAGGTGTTAGGCTAGATGAGTACATTGGGTACGTTTTGGAGCAGCCCCTGGGGGTTGAGTATACATATATTAAGACTGAAAAAATTTCACCAAACAGTACGACATTAGTAAGCAAATATACATACACATGGATATAAAAATATTTGAACAGACATATGAATTTGGGTGTACAAACATCTGTACGACGCGCATACGGGTATAGATACAGGTTCAGATGTATAGAAACATAGATTCATACACATATAAAATTCAACATAACTCACAAACATGCATACATGCTAACATGCATACATGTTAATGCTTGAGGAAAACAAATAGTGGACGTGTGTACTTACAATTCTACATATTTTTTTTTCTCTGGATAGGGTAAAGTAAGGTGGAATATTGGGATTACTAAGAAGATATTCTTTGTAATGTCTGCAGTTTATAGAGGTTTCTAATCTTTTGTTGAGTAATTTATCTCTG
Source organism: Euprymna scolopes (assembly GCF_053919585.1). NCBI lineage: Eukaryota > Metazoa > Mollusca > Cephalopoda > Sepiida > Sepiolidae > Euprymna > Euprymna scolopes. The sequence continues at coordinate 5,527,153 of NC_136499.1, forward strand.
TCTTTAAATCGTACGATAAATAATTTTTCGGGAAGGCAGAGGTAACATGGTGAGCTAAGTGATGAACATGTTTGGGCTTTTTTGAAAATATACCATTTTATAGTTGGTGTTAGTTTTTTTCAATGAGTTCTTTATAATGAGCTGAAAGTGATATAGTAACTTTACTGTTGGGGTTTTCAAATGAACTTTTGTGACCTCTAAACGATTAGTTTTGATATTTAAGTTGAATGGGGGAGTAAACCATATGATTTTCCTAGTTCTCTTATTTCTTCATGTTTTAGTGTTAGGTGTAGGTGGATATATTCTAGTTTTGTATTTTCGTATTCGCTGTCGTTGATTACTTTATCGTAGAACGGTTTGTGGGTGTTAAAAATGTCTACATTGGATGAATTGCAACTTATTCTTTTGCTAATATTGTTAGGGATGTGTTTAATTATATATTTGGATGGTTTGAATTTGGGTCCATGTATATCAGGTCGGTGTTATATATATATTTTGTTTTTTAAATCTAGAGTGACGTCCAGGAAATTAACAGTTTTGGTATTTGAAACTATTTCAACTTTTAAGTTTATGCTTCTAAATTCTTTGAGGATTATCTTTTTCATTTTTTCACATTTAGGTCCGTTGGAGTTTTTTTTACGACCATAAGTCCATCATCTCTATATAAAACTATGTTATCTATTTCAATATCTTTAGTTAAATTATACAAAATATATCATCCTCGGCCGAATCCAGAGATCACATAGAAACGTTCATTCTTGTTGTTATTTATTGTTCGTTTTGTTTAGAGAGTCTTATTGAGAGTTTGTTGCATGAGTTTTAGAGAGAGGGATGTTGTAAGAGAGATTGTTCGTGTTATGAAGATATTCATATATATAAAAATGTTCATACTTAGAAGTGTAGATATGAGATGTAGAGTCCACATTGTAGATATGAGATGTCGAGACGTGTATGTAAAGACATTTTATAACACAGATATATAGACATATAATAACAATTTTCACTTTACCTTTTGGTAGAATTACAACACAAAGACGACGTTTATAAAAACACATGATGGGTTTATTTCTTCTCACGACCGGCCATGGTTTTCATCATCAAGAATTCAAAGCTTCACATATTAAGTTTCAAAAGTTACCGTCTCGCTTCTAGACGTTCGAATGTCCATGTCTGGACTGTCGTCCTCAGACTCTCTCTCTGACTCTCCCCCAGTTTCTCCTTCAGTTTCTCTCAAGTTTCTAACTATATCTAGAACTTCCCATTTTCCATGACGTCATACACATGTTAAAACATGTGTCTTCTTTCACGTGTTCTGGACATGCGTGTCCAAAACTTTTTCCTTTGTTTACAAAAGGAATTTTAACCTATATTCTCAGTAACCTATATTTCCAATATGTTAAAAACATGTTTATTAAATTATTCTGTAGTTGCATTCCTCAATTGAATTTTTCATAACAAAATTGCCAACGCACATTCTTTTCTTGAAACTATTTTATCTCTAAGCTAAACAATGGTTTGTTTTACATTCCATTTTCTAATTCTCTCTCGTAATCTATTTCTAAACCTAATTTACGAGGTTCGAATTTCATCTATTCTATTTCATTTTCATTTTAACTAAATCTCTCTATTTTTATACTTACGTGAAAAGGGGACAGCCCTTATCATGGAAGACAAAAAGGCCATCCTGATCTTTTTTTAATCCATTGATCTCCGTTGCTCAGTAGCACAGTTGTTCTACATTTCTTTATGATTTCCATTTCATCCTTTGATATATCCGAGGTTGTAAATTCTAAAACCTCCTCGAAGAGTTCTTTGGTAATTGAGGGGTAATAACTTTCGATGGCGAATTGGATAAAGGAGCAATTCTCTTTGTTTTCAATATTGGAGAGCAATTCTCTTTGTTTTCAATATTGGATAGCAATTCTCTTTGTTTTCAATATTGGAGAGCAATTCTCTTTGTTTTCAATATTGGAGAACCATGTACAACTGTAGATTTTATTTGAAACAAAAAAAAAGAATATTTATAAATTTTACGTGCGTACGTGCGCATTGTTAATCTTTGCCGATCATGTCTGGACATTAAATATTTTGTTTAATGTTGTACAGGGCGGAGCAATAAAATCCAGAAATGACGACATGATTCCATTACCGTTTGATGAAAACCGATTTTCTTTTTTGTTTCAGATCATATAAAGGCTCATATCATCAGAGGAAATGAAATGCGGTTAGCAAAATGTTCAGCTGTGAATAGACATTCATTTTGCTTTTCAGCACAAATATTGAAAACAGTTTTTTGAGTGGTGAATGATAATTATATGGACATAATTATAGGAAAAGGAATTTGATACAACCTGGGCAGTCCATTATCGTTATAAATCCAGGTAGGCAGAGTATTGGTCCAGGGGAGAAGGCAGTAGTTCCATATAACAAAAAAGCGTGGTTGCTCCTTATTGATTTCCGAAAGGTATACGGGGCAGCCGTATTCGTTGGTGCGTTGTGTGTGTTTTGGTAGATGCACTCCAAAATCTTTTTACGTGTTAGCTAACCGCATTTCATTTCCTCTTTTCAGCCTTTATTGGAAATCCATGGATTAAGGAAATCAACATAACCCCTTCTATAAATTCCTTTTGTCAAACAATAGATTCTAAATTCGAATATACGTGTCTATATGTTGTTTTTTCAGAATTTAAATACAACCGCTTAACTTATATATATATATATATATATATATATATATATATATATATATATATATATCGATGATTGAACGTCTATATTCCACATTCCATGATGTCCGTCTTACCCTTTATTTCCTGTATTTTAACATGTTGAAAGAAATAAACGGTAAGATGGACACCTTCTTGGAATTTTGAATATACTTTTTGTAATTTGTTTGTATATGTTCTGTAGTTACAATAAGCTCCATTAATTAAAGGATTGGTGTAAATGACGGGTGAAGTATAATTAAATAAGCATGTATTTCCCAGATAGAAAATTAAGTTAAATGTTAATTTAATATGTTTAATAAATGCCTATAAACATCTAATCAGCTCAGAGATGAATTTGATTACCGCGCAATTTACACTGGTCTCTATCGCTCATGTACATATTTTCAGTTATGAATATTTAAAAAATGTTTTCGTTCATTTTCTACAGTCTTTAAGTGATATTAAAACCTGAAAATATAATTTAATTTGAGCACATTGTTTTCATTTATGCGCTCTTACCATTCCATCGTCCACAAACTGGTGATGTTTGTCATAATCTGACCATAATCCTTCTCTGAGACTCGGTCTCAGTTCTGGTCCGTTCTCATATCAGTCGAGGTTCGTCTTGGCTTCATACTAGTAACCAAGAATCTGTATGGGACCATTAGAGCTTTCTTTGCTGGGATGTGTCATGATTCTGCTCGATCTTTTTAAGTGTATCTTCCAAGGAATTACTTCCTATTTCAAAGGATGCCCCTGCTAGATAATGCTAACGAGTGTGTTTTCGGTTATTTATATACAGCAATAGTAAGATTTCACATTTGTTAAACTGACACGATATTCTAATACTCGGTCACTGAAGGAATGAAAATTCTGAGACGAAGTACTTTGCAACCGAACCCCTTGATAGAGTGAATCTGGCAGTAATAATTAAAGCAAAACTTGATTAGAACGTTTATTCCCTCTTCCAATATTTATCTAATTTCTCGTCTGCAGCTCGAGATTTGAAACGCGCTTTGATTAGCTAATCGCTATGTTACGTCAGACACCAGTTGAACCCGATCTGTCGACGTCATGTTCAGGGAAAAGCCGAGCGAACGCTGAGTTACGTCTGATTTAAAGGATGCATTAATACTCACAAACCATATTTTTTTTTATGTAAAAACTGAACTGGAAGAAAAAATAATTAAAGACATCCCCAACACTTTGTTCTTCCGAAACGATTCTTACCGTTTGAAGAAATCACATGAAAGAGACCTTTTTTTTGTAACAACGAAAGGATGGGTGTGTTGACAGAAGCCGTGTTTAAACGTCGTGTCAAAAACGATTCCACCCTCATCGCTCAACAGCGAATTCTTTTGATGAATGGACAAATAACAGTGGAAACGATTTTGACGCAGTCTTTATTTGTAAGCATCGCGTTGAAGACATCATTTCTTAGTCACTCGATGGAATAAAACTTACAAAGATCGTGTCACGAAAAGGTCAGCAAGTAAGAAATCCTTGTTTACGAAAAGATCGCAACTGAAAATGAATACTGAAAATGTAAACTGTATATATCAATTACTACAAGTAATCGTTCTTCGATAAATCTCATAAGCGTGACAGAATTGGGCGCTTTATTCTGCAAAACAATCTGTTCGTTTTCTCTCTTTTTGTTCCCCTTTTTAGTATATTTCAGTCTTAGATGAGTATATTTGCTGACGACACCACGTTCTATAACAGACATGGGGGAAAACGAATGAATACGTATGCATAGCAATTGTGGAAAAACTAGGGAAAAACCTCCTGTCTGTAGTGGAATGAGGACAAAAATGGTCACATTCAATGCTGCCAAGACGAAACTTCTTTCCTTTAATAACAAGAAACCTTCTCAACCACCAATAGTTATGGATAATGATATATTACCTGGAAGTACTTCGTTCAAACTTCTCGGCTGTTCACGGGAAACATGAGTTGGAACAAATACCTTGACGACATTGCAAAATCTGCTGCAAAGAAGGTGGGCTCTCTCTACCGTGCTAGAAAGTTTCTTAGGCCTGATCGTATCCTGTACCTCTACAAAGGCATCATTCGCCCATGTATGGTGTATTGTTGCCACATTTGGGTTGGTACATCTCCTACTAGTCTCTCACTCGACAAAATGTCACATCCCTCTTCATGCTTGTACCTCCTCGACGTAAATACACCCAGCAAACCCAACAAGCAGCAAAATCCTACCCTATAAAGTGTCTTACTTAAGGGTTGGTTCATCAGGAATTTGATCATGTTGGACTTGAAGACATCCAGGTTGTAGACAGGTGGGAAATAGGCAGACGAAACGGAGTTCCACAGGCGTGCACTTCTAAGAAAGAAGCTTTGTTTATGGAATCTACGTTTTGATTTTGGTACAGATAAAGAGTGGGGAAATTTTTCACAGTGGATTCGGCTAGACGGGTGCTCCTCGTGAAAGATTGGCGAGGGGGGGGGGCAGAGATTGGCGCTCAGACGAGCACCTGCCATGGAAATAACGATAAAATAAAGACAGGCTCGCAACATCTCTCCTATGGGAGAGAGGTTGCAGGTAAGAGAAAAGGGCTTCCCCACTAAGCCACGAAGTCTATTTTGTACTCTGTCAAGGCAGGATAGGCTGTTTTAAGCAGCTTCTGTCCAGATGTGGCAACAGTACTCCATCCTTGGACGTACTTGGCTTTTATATAGATAGAGAATTGCATCAGCAGTGAGATATCTTCTGGATACTACCATTTTTCTAGCGATCTTCGCAATAGACTTGATGTACGTGTTCCATTCCAGGTCAGGAGTAAAGGTCAAACCCAGAAGCTTATCAAAACATGGAGCTTCCCCTAGTCGAGAGCCATTCATTTCAATCGATGCCAGATAGGGATCAGAGCGTTGATGATGTAAAGATAGGAGCTTGGTTTTAGATGCATTAAAAGTAACCAGCCACCTCTTCCCCCACTGTAACATGCGCCCGATATCAGAGGAGAGAGAATCAGAGAGAACTTTGTCATTTACGGCCTTTGATGTGTTGCCATAGATGGTCCTGTCATCAGCATAGATGTCAACGAATGATTTAAGTATGTGAAAGAAACAACCATTAGACTTTTTGACACACCCGGGGCTAAAAAAACGTCAAACCTCATTTCTATCTTTTGTTATCGCTCATTGACTGTTAGCTTATTTTTTGGAGACCGGAACCTCTTTCACTTGATCTGGATTCTAATTCCTCGCGATAAATGTCAGTTCGTTTTGCCTAACCACAAAATTCGACCATATCTCATCTAATGTTTTTTCTGACTCCTTTTCTTACAAGTCTATCACAACTCTTATATATTTCATGCATTTTCTAGCACATGGATCCCACCAATCACTATATATCATCCATACTATTTACGTATATATATAAACAATTCTCACGTGGTTAACCCCAATTACGCAAGATATTATGTTCTATTATAGTTATTCGCTCGGACTTCGAAGCTCTAGACCCTCAGCAAACTCGGAACAGATCATCGGAAAAAAGTCACACTTTCCCTAACTATAACCGTTACTTTTAAGGAATTTACATAATAATATTTGTGTATGTTAAATTTTTAGAGAACGATTACAAAATATTGATTATTTCATAAAGTTTGTATTTTACTGTGCATATCAATTGATGCAAAATTTGACGGATATTTCCAAATTCATAAAAACACAAAATGGTTAACATAGTTGAAAATCAACACTCTGTAGATGTGAAATATGGCTAAATTAATATTCTTGTTAATCAATAGCTAGTATACATTTCATTTTCATACACAATACAAAAGCTGGTTTGAATAAATTATCGTTCCGCTTTCTCTGTTTTGTACATAAATAATACACCAATGGCACCTTATCGCCATTTTCATTTACATTTCGTTACTGCTTTTCATAATTCTGTGAAGAGGCGAGAATTGAATTTGAACCACTTTCTCATTTTATTTACAAACCACGAAATAAAAACGATATGACAATCCGTGGATCTTGTTATTTTTTTTTATCTTGTTCACATTGGTTGGTGTCATTACACATGTTTCTTTTCATTTTTTTATCATTTAGTTGATGCAGATGTCAGACATTAACCCGCCATTTCATACATTCCAACCGAGAGATCTTTTAAGGATTTTAACCGTCTCTTTAAGTACATTTATTTGAATCTCTCTTGCACTTGATTCTCAGCAAGGTAGTTTTTCAATTTCTTTTTTATGTGTCCAGTAATTACCGGAATGATAGAGATCTTCCTAAGATTCCAGTTTCTTTTTATGTCATACATGAGAATTTGATATTCATTATCTTTCCCCTCTATGCACTGTTTAGCCAGACATAATTGAGAATACCGACTTCTAATAAGGGTGTTTCTTTCTCCTTTATATCCTAGGTCACTATGTCAGGTTTATTAGTTCCGTGATTTTAGGTTCGTAGCTGTAAAAATTACAGTTATAGTCGATGGTGTATGACTTATTTCCAATGGTTCCTTCTGGTACATGTTCCCAGGATTTGCTGCTACATTCGATATTCAACTTTATACAGATCTTCTAGTTGAGATATTTACAAACTCCATTTTCACCGCCCGCTAGCAGAACTTTATATTTGAATGTCAGTTGGCCCACACTTTCTACTTTTATGTGACAGAACCTGCACTTGTTTTCATTGCTAAGATCACTCAACTTCTTAAAAGCATTGGCCATCAAACCTTGATCTTAAGCAGCTATTATGATAGTTTTCCCCTGACCACAGTGGAGCGACCCTCGATTTAACCAGTCTATAGAGCATTCCTTATCTATAATACCCCTGAGCGAATTCCTAGAAAATACTTTGCACACATTTGATTGGCTCATTCTTGCAGTTTTTTGTAATGGGAGTTATTGGTGTATTTTTGGAGGCTCTTCTGGATTACGCCCGCTGCAGACTTGTTTCCTGATTCTTAACTTTAAGAAAGTATTTGCCATAATTTTAGCCAGTTTCGTTATAGATTTCGGATCTTGTATCATTTAGAGGTTTAGATCTTGTCAAATCATGAGATATTGCCCGATTCTCACAATCCGTGTTATGTCTATCCGTGGACAACAGAACCAAAGATGTTATCACAGACATGGCTAGTTTATGTCAGCTGCCTTGTTTTTGTTTGTAAGCTCTGTGTTATAGATTTTCCTTGCACGATATAAATATCAACTGCCGATTTTTCACACATCTGGGCATGCTGAATTGAATCCTTCCTTTGTATGCGAAAGTATTTGTAATTTTCCTGGTGTTCTTGATTTAAGTATCTTCATCAACCTATATTTTTTCAATTTAAACCTTCTTCCCAGCTGCGATGGAGCACGACACAGTTGTCCGGATCAAACTCAATTTCAATATCTTTGGAGAAATTACGTACGGCCTGAAAGAGTCGACTTAAGTCAGCGTCTGAGTTGGCGCACAGCTTTAGGCTATCCATGAGGAGTAGGTTTACTCTTTTGTTCGGGTCTTTTTAGCGGCCCTATTTCAAATCGAAGGCACTCTGGATTTTATTAAGTAGATTGCTTAACGGATCCATCGCAACAAAATAAAGTATTGCGTATCCCTATGGAAAATTCCTCTTCTGATCTCGACATTAGGGATTAGTGTGGCTTAATTCCATCGTTGTTTGCCATATTTATATATATATATATATATACAATTATGGTCTCTTTGATTAATAAATTGATTTTATATAAATCAAGGAGCCACAGTAGTCACGCGTGCGCCATACTATTATATGCCTTTTGGTAATCGATCCAAGCCGTGCTTAGGTCTCTCTCTCTCTCTCTCTCTCTCTCTCTCTCTCTCTCTCTCTCTCTTTCTACAGTTCTCAAGGATTGTCCTATTAATGTTACACAGGGGGTACATATTAAGGAGAGACGGCGGGAACATATATAACAATGATGAGGAAGATAAGACATTTATACAGTTCTTTGATGCTTGGGACTTAATATAGATACTGTATGGAGATGTATACAAATTCTTAGCACAGAGGAGGGGGAGATACATAACAATGTTCATTACAAATGATTAGCACATTACTCCAACTCAACCCAATAAAACTGCTCTCGACTCTACTCTTCTGCTGACTCCCATGATCTCTTTGTCTGCCTGACTGACTGACTCTAGTTCCTATATTGAGAATTCCCCTTCGTCTATGACGGCAGAAGTGTACTTTCCAAACGTGACCAATTCACGTGGCTATGCATGCTTTCCAAACACACTTTTAACAACAACAAAATTCTCAATATATAATTCTAACCTATTTTTTTAACAATATATTTTTAATTTGCATTGTTCATTCTTTAGCTGAAATTTTTAATATTCAGTTTTCTAAAAGAATGAACAATCAATTCTTTTTTCGATATAAACAATATCAAACTATTCCAATAGAATTTAACAATAGACTAAATTCTAACATTCCACTTCTTAACATTGCTTACAAGGTTCGAGTCTCGGCTTATCCTAATCTCATTTTCACTTATCTAATACTCTTCTATTTACATGGAAAGGGGACAGCCTTTCCCTGTAACATTAATCAACAACTGGTCCTTGGTGCCTAAGCACTTTTTCCTGGACCCTACTTGTTCTTTATTCAGGTATACTCCCGAGGAGAGATGTTGTTAGATGTTGTTTGCAACCAGGCAAGTGAAGAGTTTGTAGTGAGGCAGTAGATAGATCTGTACTTACTAGGTCGTTGTGTTTCACTCGTTTTAGTTATTATGGTTGAGCTACATTTGAATAGTCATATTGATGTGGCCTCTTTACCCTTCAATAGTCTAGTGAAGCAACTGCTATAATGACTATGAAGTGATGTTAGTTGCTTAAATCAGAAATTGAGTTGGTCATATATGTCAGGAATTTTGTAATACTGTAACCCATTCATGTTTTCTCATCCTAGCTGTTATTTCTAACACTAAAATTTCTGGTTTGTTTTCGTTGCTTTTTAGCAATATCTCGGATGCATTTGTCCAATTCATCATTCGCAAACAAAGGTCCCTAAAAATTCTTTTCCCGGCGGCTTTTTTACTGTTATTTCAGATAAGGATAACTGTGTAAAGTGTATGTATTCAGGAAATGATGGAGTCAACCGAGGGAGAAATGGAGAAGTAAAAAGAGAAAGAAAAGGGAGGATGAGATAGAGGTCTTTGTAGTTAAAAAAATACGCCTGAAGAATTACACCAAATAAAAGGCGAGATAAAACCCCCTTTTGTATTGTCCAGACCAGAGTTATTTTCCTTACAGGAAAAGTCGCATAGAACTTTAGCTGTTTTATATTTACGTTCACTAGATGACCGAAATTCAAAATGAAATGTTTATTTCTTTTTTGATCAGAGACAGCAGTTGATTCTCTGTTCATACTACAACTATTATTTGGGATCTTTTCTAACACGGGACTGTAGCAATTGAGTAGCGAGTGGTCAGTGCACATTACATTTAAATGTCAGTACAGCCAGGGAAGTAAAAAACAGGGTAGGAATTCCAAAGTCTAGTGTCCGAGGGAAGAAACTATTAGAGTACAAGGCTTTCTCCAATCTAGGTACCTCAACAATAAAAGGGGTGGGATTCTGCTGCGTGTCTGTTAAGTCAAGTGCATGCACGTCGAGGAGACACGAGTGCTATGAGCTCAACAGACTAAGCATTCAATTAAAATACTTGTAAAACAGGCACACGATATGACATCACTTCAAGACACCCACGTTGTTTTTTTTTATACATCTTTTACCTTTTAAATAAACTAGCGGGGTACCCGGCGTTGCTCGGCTGTTTGGGGGTGTGTATGTAGGAGAGGGTGACCGTGTTTTAATATTATAAAAAAACACGATGTTAAGAAAATTTGGAAAAACCAAAACAAAGCAAAACAGCGAACAAAAAAAAAAAAAAAAAAAAGAAAAAAAGAGGAAAAAGTTTAGGTAGTAAGAACAGGCTCGAGCCCAAAGCATCGAGGCTTAGGGGAAAAAATACCCGACACGTTACCCCCTCCGCCTAAGAGATATACAACCTTTAAAAACACTTGAAGGTGGTTTAAACTAACGCGAACGTTTTCTAGGTCAAACATAACGTCATTGTCGTAGTAGCAGGAGCAGAGAAAATCAACGATTTTTTCGGCACCCTCCTTGTAGAAAAGGGACCAGTTTAGGATGAACGAATTAATGCTTTTGGCCAATTTTTCGATATTTGTCGGGCGAAGGTTGGAGCTTTAAAATGATACCTATCTGGCGAAAATCCGTGGCCCGTGTCGAAAGTTTTTGCGAGACATACAAACACACGCACACACAAGCATTTTCGCTTTTATATATATAGACTAGCGGGGAGTATCCGGCTTTGCCTGGGTGCTTGTAGGTGTGTGCGTTTGGAGGGAGGGGGGAAAGAAGCAAAAGGAAACTTAAACCTGTTTAAATATAAAAAAGATTAAAAATCAGCGATTTTAAAAATGGGGAGAAAATAAGGGGTGGGGCTTTGTGATAGGTCAGTTCGAACCCAGAGCCTTGAGGCCCATAGGCTGAGCCTGAACACCTGAGCTACAGCGAGAATCAATGTAAGAGTGATTAAAAAATGAATGTCAAACATCGCAGTTTTTAATGAGGTCAAATCGGTGACATTTACATCCGGTTCGAATCCTGTTTCGCTTTTCTTATACAAAAAAGACGAATCTATACGCGCCGATCCGAAAAAGGTTTCAAAGTCGGGCAAATTAAATAGAGAGGCGACCACTGTTATTAAGTCGTAGATATTATCAATTAGAAGTGATATAAAAAGTTTTAAAAATGAGCGACGGGCTCGAGAATCCGCCGGAAAAAAGCCTTTTGAAGACATACACAAAAAGCAAACATACATACATACACACTTTGTCGCTTTTATATATATAGACTAGCGGGGGGGGGATACCCGGCGTTGCCCGAGTGTTTGTAGGTGTGTGTGGTTGTTATTGAAAAGCTAATAATAATTGAAGTAAAAAAAAACAACAGAAAAACGAACCCGGGCAGTGGAGGGGGGTGGGTAATGAAAACATCGAAAAAAGACACAAAAAAATCTAACGTAAGGCAAACGAACGATGTTAAATGTAAAAATCGAAAAAACAAAAAAGAAAACAGAAAAACGAACGTTAAAACAAAAAAAAAAACACGTGAAAATGGCGTAAATAAGCCTGTTTCTATATTAAAATTTAAAAAATCGGTGGGTACCCGGGTGTTTTTGGGACTCTGTGGTCATGTGGTCGGTCGGGGGTGTTAATGAAAACCTAAGAATGAGCGAAGTAAAAAAAAAAATAGAAAAACGAACGTTACGTGAAAAATGGCTTAAATAACAATATTTAAATTTAAAAAATCGAAAAAAAAGCACCACGATTCGAACCCAAAACGTTTAGATAATGAACCAACGCTCTAACTAACTGAGCTAACACGACGTACATGGAATTTAGCCAGTTCTTCAACTATTTACACTAAATCAGATCCTGACGTCATATGATGCATGCGTAGAACCGGTCGTCGTCATGAAAGGACGGTTTTTGCTGACCACCCATGTAGAAAATTGTCGATTTAGGGGTGAAAAAATTAACGTTTTCGGCCAATTTTTCGATATTTTTCGGGCGAAGGATGGAGCTTCAATATAATACCAAGTTTGTGAATTTTTGTTCTGTCTCTCGAAAGTTTTTAGCGAACACACAAACACACATGCATACATACAGTCACACAGTTTCGCTTTTATATATATATAGACTAGCGGGGGTACCTGGCGTTGCCCGGGTTTTTTGAGGTGTGTGTGCTCTTAAATAAAAAAGAAACCGGAGGGGGGTAGGATCGAACCCGAAGCCCTGAGGCGAAGTTTGAAAATAAAATGTGAAAAAAACATGAACCGTTCGGCCAGCCAGAATGAATTACTGAAAGATGTTTGAATTTATTTAAGTATGAACCAAATTGACAGGTGCCCGCACGGAAGTCGTAGAGCGTGACGACGACGACGACGACGACGACGACGACGACGACGACGACGACGACGACGACGACGACGACGACGTAAGCAATAGCTATTCAGCAAATGAGGTCAATGACCAGGTTTGTTTGTTATAAGCGAAGTAAAAAAAGAAAACAGAAAAACGAACGTTAAAACTTTAGCGGGGGTGGGTAATCAAAACGTCAAAAAAAAAACCCCACAAAAAACTAACGTAAGGCAAACGAACGATGTTAAATGTAAAAATCGAAAAAACAAAAAAGAAAACAGAAAGACGAACGTTAAATCACAAAAAAAAAACACGTGAAAAATGGCTTAAATAGGCCTGTTTAGATATTAAAATTTAAAAAATCGGTGTGTACCCGGGTGTTTTTGTGTGTGTGCTCGGGGGTGGGGGTGTTAATGAAAACCTAAGAATAAGCAAAGTAAAAAAAAAAAAACCAGATAAACGAACGTTACGTGAAAATGGCTTAAATAACACTGATTCAATATCTAAATTAAAAAAAAAATCGAAAAAACAAAGACATCTCACACCAGGATTCGAACCCAAAACGTTTATGTAACGAACCAACGCGCTAACCAACTGAGCTAAAGCGACGTACATGAAATTTAGTCAGTTCTTCAACTATTTAAAGTAAATCAGGTCATGACGTCATCTGACGCATGCGTAGAACCGGTCGTCGTCACGATAGGACCGTTTTTATTGACCCCCCCCGCTGTGTAAAATTGTCGCTTTTGGGGGGAAAAAATTAACGTTTTTGGCCAATTTTTCGATGTTTTCCGGGCGAAGGATAGAGCTTTAATATGATATCGAGTTTGTGAATTTTCGTCGTTTCTGTCAAAAGTTTTTAGCGGACACACAAACACACGTACAAACATACATACATACACACATACATACACACATTTTCGCTTTTATATATATAGATGACATGGATTTTCTTCCGATGATGATAATAAATGATCATAATTGTACTATACCTTGGTATCATTTCGTATCAGATTCGTAACAAACTATCTTTAATCTGTGTCATTGACAAACTGTTAATAAACTGAACGTTAGTGTGTCCAACTGTTTCTACATTTATATTATTCCTTAATTGGAATTCGTTTTTAAGATGAGCATTATATATATTAATTTATTTTTTTATTTCGGACTATTATTCTCATCTTTATTAGTTGTTGTTTTTCATCTTTATTGGTTGCTGTTTTTTTTCAGGACGTTTTGGCCAACTATTCCTCTGGCCTTCGTCAGGTGGTAACCGCGACGGATAGGCACTTCGAATCTCCTTACTGCATTCTCAGCAATCACTGCCATTCGTAGTTGTTGTCGTCTCACCACGTTAATTAATTCCAATTAAGGAATATATATATGTACCAATCGGTACGGACCCGACTATTGAAGATCAGATAATAAATAAAAGTGGATTTATAAGACAAAGAATCCAACCTTGATCGCCCTTCGGGGCCCATGGCGCAGCTGATAGAGACGTTGAATCTCTACGGTTCCAGATGGACATTGTCTGAAGATAGCGGTTTCAATCCTATCCAAAACGTGCCAGAGGTTTACTTGGCCAAAACGTGGTGAAATGACAACAACTACGGATGGCAGTGATTGCTGAGAATGCAGTTAGGAGATTCGAAGTTCCTATCCGTCGCGGTTACCACCTGACGCAGGCCAGAGGAATAGTTGGCCAAAACGTCGTGAAAAACAACAACCAATAAAGATGAAAAAAAAAACTAATAAAGATGAGAATAATAGTCTGAAATAAAAAATAAATTAATGTTTCTACATTATTTTTACTATTGAAAGAACAATAATACGCGACTAATAATTGTTGCCACGTGCGAAGAGTGTATAATTATATATCCCTGTACGTTTGCAACTAAAAACGCTGAATGGAATACAATATATTCTAATTTCACAGCATGGTAATTTATGAATTCCAATGCATATTTGACATTTGCAAAGAAATTCCATGATTAAAATGCCATGAATTGAAAAGAAAAATCATCCATGTGAATAATTTGTACCGCCGAGATTCCTGTTTCGGTGGGAACCGCCTCCCTAGTCATATTTCTAACATTCCCAACTGTTAGCGATGAATATAATATAAACAATATGAGTCTTAGTTATTGCATGCATTATTTTAAACTAATGAAATAAGGAGTTTCCACACACAGTTGAAAGTAAAAACATACACTTTTTTTGAAGCTGCCTAGTTAGATAATATTGGACTTTATTCATCAGTTGTTAATTCGCACGTCTGAAACGCTTAATAGCAGTTCCATCATAAGCACAAAGGTTAAATAAAATTTCGACAGATAAATAGGTAGGTAAGTCACGCTTAAATGACTGCACGTTATTTTAGATGCATCTACACGTTTCAGAAACAGAATCTGTCCGTCGAATTGTCTGTCACGCGGTCTCAATCATCATTATATAATCTTCGGTGCCTTCTTAGATTGTTTCGATCTTCTAGGTGTACGTAGCACAAAAGGAGTGGTGGATCACCGATCTTAGTGGTGTGGGCTCGGCCGGGTGGCACAATGAGTTCATCAACAGCCAATTGTGCTTCCCAGTACCGGCGAGATACCCGGAAGAATATTTGATTCTTTCGGTGGGATAAACGGCTTGGTGAGAGTTGGTATTGATAACGGTCCTGGGTTCTGTTATGACCCCTACCAGAAACTAGCTTGACCAGTATACTATAGGTCACGAAGGTGTTCCTAAGGCAGGAGATGAGTGCTTGTGTAACAGCTGAGGCTCGTTCAACTATCGGCCAGTTAGAATATTGGTCTACGACAACGACGTAATGATGCCCTTATAAGAGAAAAACTCAGCGCACAGGCATTGGAATATATATGCTGGGGAGGGACAGGTTGAGCTCACGGATTGAACGGAGAAATGCGGTTACACTGACGGTAGTTCGCACAAACTGCTGTGATAGCAAATGTTATACCGGGCCACAAATGTTTCAGTTCTAGCGATCACATCCCCTGATGAGCCGAATGTAGAGCACAGAGAACTTCGCCTCTCAATGACAGTTACATAACGGATTCTATGAATTCAGTAAGGACGAGCATATCCTCATCACTGACAGTCGCGATACGTACTCTGTCCTATATGACTCGAGGTTGAAAGTATTTAGTGACATGACAGTGGCTACAGTCACGGCTTCGATATCGTCGTTTGTGGTGTCATCTATCCTCAAGATAGGCAGGTATCAGAAAGCATCGCAGTCATATTGGATTGATGGCATATCGTAGCAGCTTTACGGGCTCGCCTGTTACACGACATGATAAGCAATGGCGCGATGCTTCCCTACAAGAATGTGAATCATTCTGAACCTGTAATGTAGTATTTTCGTTTTGAGGTTCTGTATTGGCCAGAGGATGTCAAAAATGGGCTAGACCGAGATGTGATGTTTGGTGTCATTGATTGCGTGAGTATTTAAAGCTTGGAGATTCTTTTCACAAATCTTCATCCTATGACACCAAGTGACTTGTCCTCCAATAGGCATGGACTCGATAGCACCCAACTTCGCATCCAGATCTAGCCCATTTTTTGACATCCTCTCAACAATGTATTGGAACCGTATAGTTACAGGCTCGGCATCCGGGTTAAGCATCAGTTTGAAGGGTGGACAATCGATCACTGGTAACGTTTGATGTTCACATGTGCTGAATGTACTAGCGCGGTAATAATCCAGGAAAAAATTTTGAAACTTCGTACAGTCGGTTGCTGTGCATGGAAGGGTAGTTGGCAAAGACGACGGCAGTTGGCGCACGGGACATCCGCATAATAATTGAATTGTATTTTCTATATTAGTAGCATCGTCGTTGTGCGTTGCATGTAGGAAAACTGTTTGCTATGATGCCAATATTTACGCGCGCCCCTCTACTTAAGAAGAGTTTGTTTGACGAATGTGTAATGTAGGTCATCTGTCTAATTTTTTACCGCCATATAAATTCCGACTAGAAAGGCGTAGCAGGATGGCTCCTAAGATCTTGTTTTCCGTATACATACACATCGTAAATGGCACCAGGTTTGTTTCACGCAAATCTAGGCGATTGATAACTTTGAAGTAAGCTAGACAGCTGTGACAACCGGTGTCAGCCATAGCTGGCACAATGACCTCTGCCGAACGTGTCGATAGCTCGATGCTTAGGACTTTATAGACTGTCGGGAGAGCCTCTACGGTGAGGTTAATAAATAGTTGTGGCTTTGAGTTCTGTCTGATCCAGATGTCAGAGAAGCTGTCGTTTACGTGGTTACTCAGCGGTACACGTTCCCGTTGTCTTAGGTGCCAGGCTGTCCTAATGTCGCAGATGTTTCGTTCGGATGAATCATATTTTATGTTACACAACGAGTCAAAAACGGCACTTCCTTTGGTAAATCTTTCGTACTGTGTTGACATTCTGTTGTTAAGGCTGCGATTAGAGCGTTCACATTAATAGCCAAATGCTGTACATTGCATTTCGCGAATGCGGGCAGTACTATATATATACATGCCATGATACAATTTGAAATTAACAAAATATCATTTTAAAAATGTATTTGTCTGTTTTTAAGTACACATATCTAAAACAATAACAGAAACTTTAGAAAACAGCCTTTAGTTCAGAGAGGAGAGCGGACGCGGATGTATAGTAAGATTTAATTCTACTAAGACTAAGCTTTTTCCTTCAACAAATCAAAGAAACTTCTTAACTACTGATAGCCATGGCGAATAACACTCTATTTGAGAGCGCCTGGTTTAAACTCCTCGACCTAACATTCACAGACAACATGAATTGAAACAAATACATTGAAGACATTGCCAAGGCTGCTGCAAAAAGTGGGCGTCCTCTACCGTCCTTACTCACACTAAAAAGTGTCCTATATCTTTATGAAGCCCTAATTTACCGATGCATGAGTTATTGTTGTCACTTTTGGGTTTGTACATCGTCCGATCGTCTCCCCGGCTAGATAGATTCTAAAAAAGTGTATCCAGCACAATCGGCCAAGCTCCAACCTCTGCCCTATCGCCAAAATGTCGCATCCTTGGGTCTTTTTTACAAGCACTTTAATGGAATGTCTTCTGGCGAACTCATTACATTTGTACTCATTCACAAACCCGTTTAGCAGAAAAACCATACCTCTTCCCTGTAGATGCCGGAAAACATTTTACTTTAATAGTTTCTTCACTCAGACTAGTCTAGAGTTTTCTCCTGGTCTCCTGCTTTTCTAATTATGAATATACAGAAGTTTCCAGACATTTTCAAATGAGCACTTTTATTGATATTACGCGCATGAAACTCAAGTCCTCTTCAAAGTAATTTCCTTCGGCTGCAATACACTTGTTGTACTGTTCCAACAACTTCTGGAGAGTCCCATGGAAGTATTGTGTGTGCGTGCCAATAACCCTCGTCACAGCCTCTTTCATCTTTCCCTTAAAACCTCAACATAGCATTCTCTGTTGACTGTCTGTCCAGTTGGAATCCAGTGCATGTAGATCATGCCTGTGCCGTCAAAAAAGGGATCATCATAAGTTTTTGGGTAGATTTTCTTTGTCTGGCTTTATTGGGTCTGGAAGAACCAACATGCTTCCACTGTCTCTTGGTATCTGTGTGATAGCAGTAGATCCAGCTTTCATCGCAGATCACTATAGCATCAAGAACTGCGGGATCTGAATCGCTCAGCTCGAACATCTCCCTGCTGTCATGACAACGTCTTTCTTTCTGATCTTTTAGCAACCTTACCGCATCTTCAGTTTCTTGCGAATAATTGTGCGTAAACTGATGTCAACCTGCATTTATTGTCTCTATAGACACACAATGGTTCTTGTCCATGAAATTCTTTATTTGGCCAATGAACTCTGGTGCCCTAACTTCCTTGTTCCTCACACACCAACATAACCCCTCACGTACTCCCAACCTTCCTTGAATCTCTTATGCCACTCAAAAAACTGATGCTCGATTCATGTAAGATGGTCCAAAAGCAGACCGAACATTCCATACGTTTCTGTTGCATTTTTTCCGTTTAAAACAGAATTCTTCTATTGTATCCGCACGCACGCATCGCATTTAAGAAATCCACCAGCTGTGACGATCAGACTTTAGTAGGGTGTATTCTAATTCCTACTTTAGCTGTTCATTTAAACCTGAAATCCTGAAAATTAGTCATTTTATAAGCTGTACAACAAAAACATACTGAATTTTCAACAGTTTACGAGAATTTTAAATGCCTGTATAAAAATCTGGAAACTTATTAAAGAAACCTCGTATTTACAAACATCTCGTATATCAACTCCCTACATAGACATGGTCCAAAATAGTGTCCTTGTTGTGGCAATATACTTTCTTTTGGGTGATCAAGAGTAGAAAAAACATCTACTGATATTTTACTTATGTTTCTTTGCTGTGTTCGTTTTTTTATAATTTCTCTTATTTTTATTTGTTCTCTTTTTTAGCCGCCATCTTCGTATATTTTTTTTGTTTTTAAAAATTTTTTTTTTGTTTTGTTTTTTTCTTTTTTCTTTTTTCTTTCCTTTCTTCTTTGTATTGTATCTATGTCTTTCCAGTCTTTTTTCAGTCCATTTAGGCTTTATAGTTTTTATTGCTACACCTGCTTTTCACAGTTATAATTTTCTGCTTTCCTTGATTTCTTACGTATTTCTTTCAGTTTCTTCTTTTTGTTTATTTTATTTTGTTTACCTTTCTTTCTTTCTTTTGTTCCTTTGTACTTTGGTTACTTGTTTCTGTCCCTTTTTTTTCTCTTTTCTTTCTGTCTCACGTCCTACTTCCATTCATTCGTTTCATTCAAACGTTCTTTCTGTTTTCTTTCTCGTTTTCTTTCTTTCATCTTTCTTTCTTTCTTCTTTTCTTTCTTTCTTCGTTTTTTGGTTTTATTTCCTTTCTTTTCTTTCT
Source organism: Euprymna scolopes (assembly GCF_053919585.1). Classification (NCBI taxonomy): domain Eukaryota; kingdom Metazoa; phylum Mollusca; class Cephalopoda; order Sepiida; family Sepiolidae; genus Euprymna; species Euprymna scolopes. The sequence continues at coordinate 5,546,748 of NC_136499.1, forward strand.
TTCTTCGTTTTTTAGTTTTATTTCCTTTCTTTTCTTTCTTTCTGTTTTCTTCGTTTTATTTTCGTTCTTATCTTCCTTTTTTCTTTCTTAGGTTCAGTCTAATATTTTATCTTGTTTTTCGTTCGGTTTCCTTTATGATGTTTTTTCTTTCTTTCCTGTTTCGTTTTTTTTCTGTTTTTCTGTCTCTTTTTTTCTTTCCTTTCCTCCACTGCATTAGATAAAATATTAGTTCACACAATAGTCGGGCAACACCGATTAGATGTGATAGTTAAAAATAAAAGCTCTGTTTGTTTTCTTCATTATAATGAAACAATTCTTTCCTGTTCATGGCTGAAAACAAACTTGTTCTCGTTAATTCTTACAAGTCGGAATTTTGCTTTGAACGCAGAAAAATGTGTTCGTTACGTGCTTTCATCTAGATTGGAGACTTCATTCGACGGCCCGTCTGTTAGTCTTTCTGTCACGCTTAAGTTTCAAATAACGCTTTTGAAGCCTGCAACATCATTAGTCGGCCACGCTTGTGTTTGAGAGTACATTATTATTGGTCAGGTGACGGTGGTTAAGTGGTCAACGACACAGACTGGGTGTGCCGAGTTCGAATCTAGGTCGTTCCACAAACATCACTTTAACCTTGCGATGCTGGCAACCCTCTTGTAACTAGTAAAATATCGGGTAAACCAATGCCAACAATGGAATTATCTGATCCATAAATCATGATGATGATTCACGCTTACATTTTATATAGCATTGTCCCTGCTCTGTCGCGATTAAAAAATAAATAATGTGTGTTTATTAAAGTTACGTATAGGCGGGAAACGTATGCACATTCGACACGGGGCCTTGCCTTATAAATAAATACACGATTAGTACCTCTTCGGATATTTCAGGTTTTAAATGTTTGTATTTCATCTTAAAAAGAAAACATTATCACCGAATATATGCTAGGATTTTTAAAAATATACATATCAAATGTTGAATATTTTTTTAATACCTCCAATAAAAATCGTTTTTAACATCATTTCTAATTTCATCCAATAAAAATCGTTTTTAACATCATTTCTAATTTCATCCAATAAAAATCGTTTTTAACATCATTTCTAATTTCATCCAATAAAAATCGTTTTTTACATCATTTCTAATTTAATCCAATAAAAATCGTTTTTTACATCATTTCTAATTTCATCCAATAAAAATCGTTTTTAACATCATTTCTAATTTCATCCAATAAAAATCGTTTTTTACATCATTTCTAATTTCATCCAATAAAAATCGTTTTTAACATCATTTCTAATTTCATCCAATAAAAATCGTTTTTAACATCATTTCTAATTTCATCCAATAAAAATCGTTTTTAACATCATTTCTAATTTCATCCAATAAAAATCGTTTTTAACATCATTTCTAATTTCATCCAATAAAAATCGTTTTTTACATCATTTCTAATTTCATCCAATAAAAATCGTTTTTACATCATTTCTAATTTCATCCAATAAAAATCGTTTTTAACATCATTTCTAATTTCATCCAATAAAAATCGTTTTTACATCATTTCTAATTTCATCCAATAAAAATCGTTTTTACATCATTTCTAATTTCATCCAATAAAAATCGTTTTTTACATCATTTCTAATTTCATCCAAGTTTATTTAATAAAATTAAAATTACTTTTAACCTAATTAGTCATTTTTTTCACAGCAAGGATTTTAGTAACACGTAATCTATTAAAATTAATTATATAATAACAATAGCTTTGTAATGGTTACATTTGAAATTACATTTTCGTCATCAAAAAGTAAGCATTAACTAGTATTGTATTTGATTTGTCAAAATTAACTATGAAAAAGCATCTTTTTCGTCGCCCACTTTTACATTTGAAACATCATCTTTTTTCGTCCTATACCCTCATGTTTCAAACGGCACTTTTTCGTAATTTATCTATAAGTATGAAATAGCATTATTTTTTATTAACTGTGCTTAAGTTTGAAATAGCATTATTTTTCGTTATCTATGCTTAAGTTAGAAATATCTTTTCTATTTATACATCCGACTTAACTTTGAAATATTATTTTATTTGGGCTGGCACGATTACACTTCAACTTTCTTTTTCAACGCTAAACGCCACGATTGAAATCATCTTTTTTATTAAGTTCGTTGGACGGCCTTTCACGTTTAAGTTAGAAATTATCATTAACATTGTTTCTGATTTTTTTTAGATTATGATTGGTTATTCATATTATTTGTATTCTTCGAACTACTGTTCACATCTTGAGTGTTATTCTCACAACGTTTCGGTCTCGATTTTTAGGCGTATCTCATCGAACTCGGGAATCTGCATGGAGTTTCGAACGGAAGATTTGATTTGATTCACACGAGTAGCATGCTCTTGTCTCATTAGCCCTAACTGTATTTAATTCATCACATTAGCCCTAACTGTATTGGAGTATCATCGCATGAGAAGTCGTGTAATTCAGTTTTAATTGACGGTTCAATCCTCAATGTAGGCGACACTGAAAATATTTTAAAATCTTCCTCTTATTTTGCGATTTACAGTATTTTTATTCTCCCCCACCTATTGTGTACATTTATCTCCTTGTTGATCCTGTATTTTTTCCTTATTTAGTTTAGCTGTTTTTTTTCATCGTCTTTAATAATCAATTACATTAGATATGATTAAATTCTTGTTCCAATGTTGATTTCCTTTCTCAGAGGGAGACAGTAGTCCCACCCTTTCTGTAATGTGGACGCGTCTGTAAAAGTATCTTTGTCCCTATCTTATGAAATAAATCGACGGATACTTTGTAGAAAAGCAACGCCATAAAAACTGACTTTTGAAAACAAAATAACTTTTGAAAAAAAATGAATTTTGAAAAACAAAATAATAAATAAAAAATAAAGACTTTTGCAAAAAATAAAGACTATTGGAAAAAAATGACTTTTGTAAAAAATGACTTTTACAAAAATGACTTTTACAAAAAATATTTTTGCAAAATATTACTTTTACAAAAATTACATTTACAAAAAATTACTTTTACAAAAATTACTTTTACAAAAAATTACTTTTACAAAAAATTACTTTTATAAAAATTTCTTCTACAAAAAGTACTTTTACAAAAAATTACTTCTACACAAATTACTTTTACAAAAAAGGACTTTTACAAAAAAATGACTTTTACAAAAATTACTTTTACACAAATGACTTTTACAAAAAATGACTTTTACAAAAATTACTAATTTAATAATAATCATTATTCAACTAATAAAAATCATTATTCAACGAATAAAAATCATTATTCAACTAATAGAAATCATTATTCAACTAATAAATATCATTATTTAAAAAATAGAAATCATTATACAACAAATAGAAATTTAATAAATAAATATTTATCATTAGTGTAATAATGATTTTTATTAGTTAAATAATGATGTGTATTCGTTGAATAATGCTTTCTATTTGTTAAATAATGATTACTGTTTGTTAAATAATGAATTTTATTAGTTGAATAATGATTTTTATTAGTTAAATAATGATTTTTGTTAATTAAATAATGATTTCTATTTGTTAAATAATGATTTATATTTGTCAAATAATGATTTCCAGTTTTTAAATAATGATTTTTATTTGGTGAATAATGATTTTTATTAGTTGAATAATTATTTTTATTAATTAAATAATGATTTGTATTAGTTGAATAATGATTTCTATTTGTTAAATAATGATTTCTATTAGTTAAATAATGATTTTTATCAGTTAAATAATGATTTTTATCAGTTAAATAATGATTTGTATTAGTTAAATAATGATTTTTATTAGTTGAATAATGATTTCTAATTGTTAAATAATGATTTCTAATAGTTAAATAATGATTTTTATCAGTTAAATAATGATTTGTATTAGTTAAATAATGATTTTTATTAGCTGAATAATGATTTCCATTTGTAAAATAATGATTTCTATATGTTAAATAATGATATTTGTTTGTTAAATAATGATTTTTTTAGTTGAATAATGATTTCTATTTGTGAAATAATGATTTCTATTTGTTAAATAATGATATTTGTTTGTTAAATAATGATTTTTATTTGTTAAATAATGATTTTTATTTGTTAAATAATGATTTTTATTTGTTAAATAATGATTTCTATTTGTTAAATAATGATATTTGTTTGTTAAATAATGATTTTTATTTGTTAAATAATGCATTCTATTTTTGAATAATGATTTTTATTTGTTTAATAATGATTTCTATTTGTTAAATAATGATTTTTATTTGTTAAATAATGATTTCTATTTGTTAAATGAGATTGTTATTAGTTGAATAATGATTTTTATATAATTGAATAATGATTTTAATTAGTTAAATAATGTTTTTTATTAGTTGAATAATAAAAAAATGACTTTTACAAAAATGACTTTTACAAAAATTATTTTTGCAAAAAATGCCTTTACAAAAATTACTTTTACAAAAAATTACTTTTACAAAAATTACTTTTTCAAAAAATTACTTTTACAAAAATTACTTTTACAAAAAAATACTTGTACAAAAAATTTCTTCTGCAAAAAGTACTTTTACAAAAAGTACTTTTACAAAAAATGACTTTTACAAAAATTTCTTTTTACAAAAAATGACTTTTACAAAAAAATACTTTTACAAAAATTTCTTTTTACAAAAAATTACTTTAAAAAAAATTACTTCTACGAAGATTACTTTTACAAAAATTACTTTTACAAAAAATTACTTTTACAAAAATTACTTTTACAAAAAATTACTTCTACAAAGATCACTTTTACAAAAATTACTTTTACAAAAAATTACTTTTACAAAAAATTATTTTCGCAAAACATGACTTTTCTGCCTCTTTTATACCCCTTTCTATTATACAGAGAATAGTTAATTGATTTTATAGGAGTTTATTACTATAGATAATAAACCGAAAAGTAGGGTGGGTTGAGGTAAATAAACAAATAACTGTTACCGTGCCACCTTATTATGCCATATACTTCATCATTGTATATGATTGATTGTAAACAAGTTGCTATTTTAATAAAAGCAGGATATTTATTACCATAGAACACAAACCGAAAATGTGGTAAAGAGAAAATCATATAATAAATGCCACGATGACGCTTATTAGGTGGGGTTATTCTAGTTTTTGTTTATTCTTTGAGTTTTGAGCAACTATCGAGACTCCAGTAACTCGACACGCCATGTGTTTCCAACCTAAGAAACGCTTTAAAATAAGTTAAAACACTAAAAACTTATCCAGATAAGTAGAATAGTAACTTTTCTTGCTTTTGGTAATATTTATTTGTTATATATTTGTTTTTTTTTATCGCTTTTTCCGTTTGTTGTATGCAATAATAATTACCCAATATGACTTTTTCCTTTATCTTTTATCTACTAGCTGGACGCCCGGCATTGCTCAGTCGTACAATACGCTTTAACACGATATTTTAATTCATGCAGATTGCGTATGCATTATTATAGAATCAATCCTTTATCGAATATTATATATCATGAGGAACAATTTGCCCGATGGACTAATTCGCAAAATAGATAAATAAAGAATAATGATAATGTCGTTCAACAAATTCCGTCTCTGTTTTTTTTACAATATCACGTCAGCTGATATTTGGGTTTGACAATCTTAAAAATAGTCTTTCTTCTTTTATAGATAAAAAAGAAGTATTTTTACAGGGGGAATATTTTACGTTCCACCAGCCAGGGTTACACCGTTGTAGCTTAAAATATGCCCTTGTAATTTTTATTACATCCAAAAGATATCATCCTAAAAATAGTTTTTCTTATGAGAAAAAAGATTATTTTTAAGATGGGATGTTTTTGATTTTCGATACTTACCAGATGAATTTCTGTACAAGGCATACGTAAGAATACTGCCAGAAATATAAATGACCCTTTTGTGGAATTTGCAAAAGATAGGCTCAGCCGTTTCGGAACCTATCAGGAACTCTCTCTCACTCACACACAAACACACACACACACACACACAAACTCACACACACACACACACACACACACACACACACACACACACACACACACACACACACACACGCACACACACACACACACACACACACACACACTAAGTGACTTTTATATAATAGTAGAGGTAGAGATAGAAGATCGAGATTGTTGTCTCATCATTCCGATTTCTCTTCCTTCTTTTCCGCGCATTATTGCTTCGTACGTTCTCTTTCATTTATTTCGTTACGATCTTTCTTCACCCATGAAACAGTTTTCCCATATAATTTTTTTTTAATTCCCGCCGATATACGATCTCCCGCCTAATTCTCCCACACTTATTCAACATTGGCTTTCATTCAAATCTTTTCAAACCACTTACTCCTACTTCATCCTCCTCCTCCTCTCACTCTATTAAAGAAACTTTCAACTTTTCTACTCATTCCATATTTCAATCAACATCTGAAAGTGTTCTAACCATTCGCAGCCCCACCCACAGCTCGTCTTCGCCTCAACTTTCTTCACCCCCTTCAAAACAGACATACTTATATCCAGACAGCATATACGCTCAGAGCCGAACAGCAGCTGGTCTGTCCGGGTTGCTATATCACCCGACCGCGTGTAGTTACTTCCGGTAAGATATTCACCAGCCAAACTTTATACATCCTTCCATTAATAATCCTTCCCCACCTCCCCCGAACCCGCTCCCATTTGACCGCTTAAAAAAATAAACAAAACAACAACAGCAACAAAAAATCACATTACCATTTAAAAAGCAGTCCTTAAACTGGCAGTTAACTTATCGAATCGCCAACGAAGTCTAAACCCACGATGTTTCTTTTTCCCTGTCTCTTTTATTTTTTTATTTTATTTTTTTTTTTAATTCAGCGGCTCGTCGCCTCCCCACACTCCATTGACTCCAGCTGTGGCTTGTCACCGGACACTGGGCCGAGTTATAAAGACGCTATCATAATAACCCATTCACCGGATGAGAAATTCCCGCTCTTCCTGTTATAAGGCGACCAAATCTACAGTTTTCTTTTTCAACTTCCGGCTGCATATCTCACGCGCAGACACCATTTTATTCTATGCAAACAAGCAGAAAAATAGACGAGCGAGCGCACGCACAAGCATACATATTCATACTGTGTGTGTGTGTGTGTGTGTGTGTTTATAATGCATTTTCTGTGCCTTTTTACCTCTCATTTTAATAAGTCTGTCTGCATATGGAAATAAAATCTTTATTTGTCTGAGTATGTGTGCGTATGTGTACGGAACATGTCGGTAGCTGCTTAGGCAGTACATAAAACTATCAGGATAAAGAGATTAACCTTCTTATGTATGAATCGTTTTTTTCATCTTAAATGCTTTAAACAATCTTTTCACCTTCAAGCACATCTATCTATCTATCTATCTATCTATCTATCTATCTATCTATCTATCTATTACAATATCTTTTATTCGCACCGTTAGCTGATACCTACTACTACTGCTACTACTACTACTACTACTACTACTACTACTACTACTACACACACATATACGCGCGTGTGTGAGATGGATTCCCCTCGTGTGCTTTGAATTCAATATGCTTTTCTTTGGGGTGAGTGATTATAAATACTGCAATAAGTGTTTTATGCCCTTCTGCGAACTTTGATTGCCACCATTTCTTTTTATCAACCGCTTTTTTAAAACTAATTGTTTTCTCATTCCAAGGAAAAGAAATCCGACTGTCTTCTGAGAAATATACATTTATCTCTGATGAGTTGCTTTATGGACTAGTGCTGTAAAAATATTAAATTTAAAGTAATCAGAAGTGACTTTTCCAGGGCATTCATTCATCGTCAAGCCCAAATATCAGTTGACGGGATATTATAAACAAACACAAACGGAATTTGATGGCCGACATTATCATTATTATTTTTTCTCTTCTAAACATTGTTATATTCTTACACTAATCATGCTAGTGTCTCACACGATAGTAATAACTAAAAGTCTTCCTATCTCCTGACAAGGTTTTAGTTTTTACTATTGATCAAAACATAAGCATGATTAGTGTAGCGATTCGTAAATGTATATATAAATAAACAAAATATTGCCATATTTATCATTTAGTGCTCTCATATAAAGCTGGTTAAATTCATTGCTTTTTATCTTTAAATATACAACCTGGAATTATATGAGCGCGCGTGCACACACACACACACACACACACACACCCACACACACACACACACACACACACACACACACACACACACACACACACACACACACATATATATATATATATATATATATTTTTTTTTTAAGATAATATCTTAAAAACAATATATATGCCGCTCCCCATATGGGCGTACCAAATTAGTTAACAGGAAAATTATTTCCAACTCGAATTTAGGTAAAAATGCACTTTCTTAAATAATTGAATTCATTCCAAACGTATCGCAAAAGCAATATATATATATATATATATATATATATATATATATATATATATATATATATATATATATATATATATAACCCTTTATACATCTCTTTTAGTATGTAGAGACCTATTAGGTCAGTTATTTCCGCAGAGTCCGAATATATATATATATATATATATATATATATATATATATATATATATATATATATATATATATATCCGGACTCAAAATAACTGACTTAGTAGCTCCGTACATACTAAAAGAGATGTATAAAATTTATTAGGCTTAAATGGAGGGCTACATTATTTTTAGTTAATTCATCGTATAATAGAAAAGAAGGAAATTAACCTGCGATTATAAACTAGTGAATTTCTTTAAAGTAGCGAATTTTTCAAGTTTTAACAAGAATACTTATGAACCGTATGACAAACTGAACCAAACACTATATAGGCTATAAATCTAATCACCCTAAAAGTATTAAGAAAGCAATTATTCCCAGTATATCAAAAAGAATATCACAGAATGAGAATATATTCGATAAGAATAAGAGTTACTATGATTAAGCTTTATAAAGGGAAGATGAAATACATAAAAGAGAATCAGGGAAATTAAATATTGAAAAAAAAATGTAACTGTAGAATACCTAACGAATGTCCATTGGAGGGCAATTGGTTAATTTCTGAAATTGTATACAAAACGTGAAGTTAAAGTGGATAATATTAAAAAATATACCTTGGGGTAACTCGATGTTTTTGAAGATCAGATACCGAAACCATGTTGTATCATTTAACATTGTATCAGATAAGGAACAAATCGAGTTTAGGATAATGATAGAACTAAGGATAGAACAAGAATAATTATTAAAAAAAAAAAAATAAAAAGAACATAACTGCAATCGAGTGAATCAAAAAGATGTAATCTATGTTTAGTGGAGTCATAGTGAATTCTAAAGAGAATTTTTTTACAAAAAGCTAGATGTTATACAAAGCTGCCTTACTAGAAACAAATCCTATTATCACGACTAAAACCTGATAAAAAAGCATTTTATAATAAAAAATAATTAAGAAAAAGGTTGAGAGTGAAATATATATATATTTTTTTACACAGTGATCACCACTTATCAAGGCCCGGAAGCCACTCAGGGATAAGGGTTATTGCAAGTACATTACGTTAGTGTGGAGATTTGATGAAGTGTTTACTTAAGGGGCGGTTCATTAGGAATTTGTTAACATTGGACTTGAAGACATCCAAGTTGTAGTCCGGAGGGAAGCAGGCAGACGGAACAGAGTTCCACAGGCGTGCAGTTCTAAGAAAGAAGCTTTGTTTATGGAAACCGCGTTTTGATTTAGGCACAGATATAGAGTGGGGGAAATTTTTCACAGTGGATTCAGCTAGACGGGTGTTTTTCGTGAAATATTGGCGAGGGGGGACCAGAGATCGGAGTTCAGACGAGCACCTGCCATGGAAATAACGATAAAACAAGGGTAGGCTCGAAACGTCTCTTCTCTGGGAGAGATGCTGCAGGGTAGAGAAAAGGGCATCCCCCACTAAACCACGAAGTCTATTTTGTACCCTGTCAAGGCATGATAGGCTGTTTTTGGCAGCTCCTGCCCAGATATGGCAACAGTATTCCATCCTTGGCCGTACTTGGCTTTTATATAGATAGAGAATTGCATCAGTAGTGAGATATCTTCTGGAGCGGTAGAAGGATCCCACCATCTTTCCAGCGACCTTGGCAACAGACTTGATGTACGTGTTCCATTTCAGATCAGGAGTAAAGGTCAAACCCAGAAGCTTGTCAAAACACGGGGCCTTACCCAGACGAGAGCCATCCATCACAATTGATGCCAGCTGGGGATCAGAGCGTTGATGATGTAAGGATAGGAGTTTGGTTTTGGATGCATTAAAGGTAACCAGCCACATCTTCCCCCACTGAACCACGCGCTCGAGATCAGAGGAGAGAGAATCAGAGAGAACCTTGTCATTTACAGCCTTTGATGTGTTGCCATAGATGGTCGTGTCATCAGCATAGATGTCAACGAATGATTTAAGTATGTGTTTAGGGAGGTCATTGATGTAGATCAGGAAGAGAGTTGGGCCCAGGATTGACCCCTGAGGGACTCCAGCATTTATATTGCAGGCCTCCGATTTTTGTCCATCTACATCAAAATGTAAGTAAGTGAAATATTAAATTTAATACGAATATTTTAGAATAGTACAATAAATAAATTACTAAATCACCAAATTAACATATAGAAACTAAACTAAATATAACCTTAATACAGAAGTAGAAATATATTCATATTTAATAATAGTTATTTGTAATAAACGAACACCTGATTAATTTCAATAGCACAAGACTAAAAAAAAACATCTGTGAGATATTGATTAAAATATAAAGTTGAAGCAAAGTAAGCGAGAACCTGAATTTATAGAAAATAGATAAGGTTAACACAATAAGTTTAAAATTAAGCACAGGTGATTAATAAATACTAAAATCAAAATATTGAAGTTAGAATATATGTAATTTCGATGAATGATAAATAGAAAAAAATTCGGCAAAGAGAGTTATCTCCCTTACAACATAACGAGATTAGGAAAACTTATTAGATAATAAGAATTAAAAATAACAATACGATACTTAGATAATGATAAGACTTAATTATTTAAATTTAAAAATTAAATTATTGGCATAAACAGTAAGGAATGAAAATAAATTTTGATTAATATAATTTTTATAAACCTATTAAATATAATTCCTTCTTGAGAAATAACGTATGAAGAAAAAACGATAACTAGTAGATCGTAACATGTAAATAATATTCATACGAAACTATGGCGGATTGAAAAAATAGTTAATTATATAAATAGAAACCAGAACTTCAAGGTGTAGATTAGTATTTTTTTTTTTTTTATTACATTTTCACCCCAAACAAGGCAAATTGCCACTTTGGTGTAGGGGGCTACTATCAGGGGCAACAACTACTGGGGTACTATGTAGGGATTTGGGCAGCAAGGTGTCGGTTCACGTTACACTTGAACTTCTGCACGTCAGTACTGTTGGGGAAGCAGGGACCTGGAATGGAATTCCAGAGTCTTGCGGTTCTGGGGAAGAAACTATTGGAGTAAAAAGATCTTTTACATCTAGGGACCTCTACAGTGTGGGGGTGGGATCTAGTAGCCTGTCGGGTTTGTCGAGGGTGCTCGCGTCGTGGGGGCACAAGTGATTGCAGTTCATCAGAGAATTCACCACTAAAATACTTGTAGAACAGGCAGAGGGATGCAACATTTCGTCGATGGGACAGAGGCTGAAGCTTAGATGCCAGTTCAGGGCCTATCAGATTTGCGACTCTCTTTTGAACCTTGTCAAGGAGCGAGAGACTAGTAGCAGATGCACCAGCCCAGATGTGGCAGCAATACTCCATACATGGGCGAATGGTGGCCTTATAGAGGTACAGGATACTTTCGGGTGTTAGTAGTTTTCTAGCACGGTAGAGAGAGCCTACCTTTCTTGCAGCGGCCCTGGCAATGCCTTCAATGTAATTGTTCCAACTCATGTTTCCTGTGAACGTTAGGCCAAGGAGTTTGAAAGATGGACTCTCAGATAAAGAGTCGTTGGCCATTGCTATTGGTGGTAGAGAGGGTTTCTTGTAATTATTGAATGAAACTAGTTTAGTCTTGGCAGCATTGAACGCGACCAACCACTTTTGTCCCCATTCCACTACAGATTGGAGGTCTTCCTCTAGTGTTTCTGCCATTTCTTTAGAAATGTGTTCATTCGTCTTCCTGTCGTGTCTGCCATAGAGTGTAGTGTCATCAGCATATATACCCATCTCAGAGGCAATGTTGTCGGGGAGGTCATTTATGAATATCAGGAACAATAGAGGTCCAAGGATAGAACCCTGGGGCACTCCCGCATTTATATCATATTGTTTAGATGTGCGACCGTCGAGGACTACCTGGATTTTTCTCTTATCTAAGAAGGATTTAATTATGTTAAGTATTCTACCAGTGATACCGTATGATCTGATTTTACTGAGGAGACCCTCATGCCATACCCTGTCAAAAGCCTTAGATATATCTAGAGCTACCGCTCTGCCTTCCCCCGCTTTGTCCAGTTATTGGTATATACGTTCAGAGATCACGGTGAGGATGTCTGCTGTGGAACGGGCTTGTCTAAATCCATATTGTTTGTCAGTCAGTAGTTACGCATCTGTAAGATGATGGACTAGAGCATGGTTAATTATGGTCTCAAATATTTTGGCAAAAAGTGGGAGGAGGCTAATGGGGCGATAATTTGATGGGTCTGTCCTTTCGCCAGAATTCTTGAATACTGGTACAACAGAAGCAGTTTTTCAACAGCCCGGAAAGCAAGCTTCATTAAGACATTTGTTGTAGAGTTTGGAGAGAACTGGAGCTACTTCGGCTGAGCACTTTTTTAATAGCACAGCTGGGATAAGATCGGGTCCACATGCTTTTGAGGTGTCAAGGTTTTTTATGATAGCATGCACCTGAGCAGGGGTGGTTTTCAGATCGTCTAGTGTGGCGTCTGTCCGCATAGGAAAGTCAGGTAGGGGGTGGTTGGAAGGGTCCAGTGTGGAGTTTGAGGCAAACCGACTGGCAAGCATGTTAGCCTTGTCGGTTGCTGAGGAGACAACCTCGTGATTGTTGGTTAGTGGAGGAATTGTTGATTGCCCATTATTTACTACACTGTTGTAGATTTTCCAGAAGTCTCGAGTTCCTAGTTTTTGTGCTTCGATGCGCTTTTTAGTGGTTTCCGTAAATTCTCTCTTAGCTGTCGCTATTTCTTTCTTAACGTTATTTCTAGCTTCTATATACTTCAGTCTGTTTGAACTGGACTTATGTCGGTTAAACCTACGGTATGCATGCTGCTTTTGAGTAATGGCAGTTGCACAAGTCGACGTAAACCATTGGGGAGAGTGGGGCTTACTATAAAATTTCCGCAAAATTTGGAGAATAAATCAACAAAATGAATAAATTGGAAAAATAATTATAATTAAAAAAAAATTAAAAATTTAATTAAATATAAGATAGGGAATTTTTGAAATTTCATATGAAAATAGAAATACTAAAATGGGTCAAATAATCAATTCAGAAACAATAAAAAAATTAAAAAACATAAATAAAATATAAAAATTGGGGTAGAAGTGAGTTCAACTGCTTATTCCTTTAAAATAGAGACTATTTATGTATTCATATATGTATAACAAATGTATTTCGCCGATTGAAGAGTAGCTATTTTGGAATATTTTTTAATGTTATAATTTTTGAAATTCTCCAAATGGTTACGAAACAATTGTAACACATAAGGAAATACAACATGTGATGTTCTTATTTTATATTTGCTTGTCTTGATTTTATGAAAATATTATGTACATGCTCGATTATAAAAACTGACAATCATGAAGCTTAAACAATTGAGTCAATTAATTTTGATTTTGATTTTATTGGTATATGAACATTACAGTAATTTAGTATATTAAAATTTTGGTTTAAAAAATTAATAAGGCATATATATATATATATATATATATATATATATATATATATGTGTGTGTGTGTGTGTGTGTGTGTGTGTTTGTGTGATTAGTTTTTAATATGTCAACAAAGAAACGATTTGCTGTAATTTTAAATAATACCTATTTTTTTATTGTGAATTGAACTCATTAATAAGAGAAAATTAAAATAAAATGGTGATGTACACCTGGGTTGGAATAGGAGATGATTCGATCTGCGATCGAATGATATACGACTGAGCTATTTTTCCAGATGTCAATAATTGTGTTTTTTTAAGAAGAAGTTATTTGCTTAGATTATATTATCTCCCTTGCCGGTTTAACGTAAAATATCCATCTGTAAAAATTCTTTTTTTATTAGAAAGAAAAACTACTTTTAGGATCGAATTTTTCGATTGTTGACACTGTACAAAATATATATAGCAGCACGAACAAACATATAAATTACTTTTGTGTGAAATTTGAAAAAGATAGGCTCGGTCGTTTCCGAATCTATGGAGAAGGAACACACAGACATACGCACAAAGTAACATTTATATAATAGTAGAGCACACACACACACACACACACACACACACACACACACACACACACACACATATATGTATACATAGAGGAAATCAAGAAGACAAAGAAATTCTTTAAAAAGAGACCTGACGCGATAATACAAAGCTCAACATTATAGGTGGGGCTTATGTATAGAAGGGAAAAAGGAAAAGAACAACAATATACAGATACATAGTAGTGCATATACGAGGGGCGTGCAATAAGTAATGCCCCTGACCCACTTCCCATTGCAGTAGAGCAACGAAACTTGGCACAGTTATTAGTCTTTCTCTACATAGGAAGCACCCAGAGTTGTGCATTTCTCCAATCGTTGGATGCAACTCTGGAGACCGTTTTTGTAGAACACCCCAGGTTGGTCCTCCAACCACGACGTGACTTCAGAAATCAAATCTGCATCATCTGGGAAACGCTTTCCTTTCAAAAACAACTTCATGAAAGGTGAAAGTCAGAGGGTGCAAGGTCAGGAGAGTAGGGGGTATGGGGCAGGATTTCATAACCACACGTCCGTGCTTCTGATCTGGCGACATGTGAGTTGTGGACCGCAGCGTTGTCCTGCAGGAGGAGGGTACCTTTGCTGATCTTGCCTCGCCTCTTGATTTTGATAGCTTCCCTTTATTTCCTCAAAAGTGAAGCATAATAGGCTCCTGTAATTGTGGTACCCTTTGCCAGGAAATCTGTCATCACTACTCCGTCCTGGTCCCAGAAGACTGTGAGCATGACCTTGCCAGCGGAGGGCTGCACCCATGTCTTCTTTGGAGGTGGTTAGTCCAAGTGCTTCAACTGCATTGACTGGGCTTTGGTCTCTGGATCACAGTGATGGACCCAGGTTTCATCCTGTGTAATCAGTCTCTTGAAAAACTCGTTCTCGCTTCTGGAATGGTGTGAGCAACCTGGGAATCAATCTGGCAGACACGTTATGCATATGCAAATGGTCATGAATGATAGTTTCCACAGACCCTGTACTAATCTTATCTTGGGCTATTTGACGAATAGTAATGCGCCGATCTTCCAAAATGGCAACCTCAACTTGGCGGACAGATGCCTCATCAATGGCAGAGAGGGGGGGGGGCGACCAGGTCTGGGAGCTGTTTCCACAGACTTCCGGCCATGTTTGAATTTAGGATGTCAGCGTTTTACAAGGTCATATGATGGGGCATTATCACCATAAGTTTCTTTCATTTCATCAAAGGTCTCCTGCAGTTTTCCTCCTTTCAAATACAAAAACCGGATCACTGCTCGAAATTCAACAGGCTCAATTACACACCTGACTCAGTTCAAACACCTGTAAAACAGAAATCACAATTAGTTCAGAGCTGTAATTTGCCGCATAACCTGTAGAGATATAAATCATTGCACATGCAAAATTTCAGCTAGATCAGACAACTAGAAGTGGGTCAGGGGCATTACTTATTGCACGCCCCTTCGTAAATTCAATTTTTCATTCAATAGAGGGATTACATCATAAGGGGTACATGATAGATATACTATTTATATATGGGTATTTCGAGGTCTAATACTTCTCATCAGTTACTTTTCCAACCCGTTTCCCTGACCAGGAAGAACAACACGCATCACTTTTAGATCTGTTTTTGACCACAGTTCCTGATGATTGTATAACGAATGCCGACAGCCCACTTGGGAACGCTGATCATGTAGTGATAATGGTTGAAATCGCCCTAAACTCTAGAGCCAAAACTGAAGAGCCAGTGCTCAAAACAACGAGATATTATAAAAAGGCTGACTGGGAAGCCATCAGAGATCTTATCAGAGATGCCCCATGGGGAAATATTTTTTCTCTTCCTGCTGAACAGTGTGCAAACGAGACCACTGAATGGTTCAAAACTGCAATCGAAGCGCATGTTCCCATGCGGAAATTTTATAGCAAGCCCCACTCTCCCCAATTGTTTACTTCGACTTGCGCAACTTCCATTGCTCAAAGGCAGCATGCATACCGCAGATTTAACCGACATAAGTCTAGTACAAACAGATAGAAGTACATAGAAGCTAGAAGTAACGTTAAGAAAGAAATAGCGACAGCTAAGAGAGAATTTACTGAAACCACTAAATAACGCATCGAAGCACAAAAACTAGGAACTCGTGACTTCTGGAAAATCTACAACAATTTCGTAAATAATTGGCAATCAATAATCCCCCCACTATCCAACAATCACGAGGTTGTTTGCTTAGCAACCGAAAAGGCTAACATGCTTGCCAGTCGGTTTGCCTCAAACTCCACACTGGACCCTTCCAACCACTCCCTACCTGAATTTCCTATGCGGACAGACGCCACGCTAGACGATCTGAAAATCACCCCTTCTAAGGTGCATGCTATCATAAAAAACCTTGACACTTCAAAAGCATCTGGATCCGATCTCATCCCAGCTGTGCTATTAAAAAAGTGCTCAGCCGAAGTAGCTCCAGCTCTCTCCAAATTATACAACAAATGCCTTAATGGATCTTGCTTTCCGGGCTGTTGGAAAACTGATTCTGTGGTACCAGTATTCAAGAATTCTGGCGAAAGAACTGACCCATTAAATTATCGCCCCATTAAGCTCCTCCCACTTTTTGCCAATATATTTTAGACCTTAATTAACCATGCTCTAGTCCATCACCTTACAGATGCTAAGCTTCTGACTGACCACCAATATGGATTTAGACAAGCCCGTTCCACAGCAGACATCCTCACTGTAATCTCTGAATGTATATACCATTCACTGGACAAAGCGGGGGAGGGCAGAGCGGTAGCTCTAGATATATCTAAGGCCTTTGACAGGGTATGGCATGAGGGTCCTCTCAGGAAGATTAGACCATACGGTATCACTGGTAGAATACTTAACATAATTAAATCCTTCTTAGATAAGACGGTCGTACATCTAAACAATATGATATAAATGCGGGAGTGCCCCAGCGGTCTATCCTTGGACCTCTACTTTTCCTGATATTAATAAATGACCTCCCCGACAAAATTTCCTCTGAGATGGGTATACATGCTGATGACACCACACTCTATAACAGGCACGACAGGAAAACAAATGAACACATATCTAAAGAAATGGCAGAAACACTAGAGGATGACCTCCAATCTGTAGTGGAATGGGGACAAAAATGGATGGTCACGTTCAATGCCGCCAAGACTAAACTAGTTTCATTCAATAATTACAAGAAACCTTCTCTACCACCTATAGCAATGGTCAACGACTCTTTATATGAGAGTACGTCTTTCAAGCTCCTTGGCCTAACATTCACAGGAAACATGAATTGGAACAATTATATCGAGGGCATTGCCAGGGCCGCTGCAAGGAAGGTGGGCTCTCTCTACCGTGCTAGAAAACTACTAACACCCGAAAGTATCCTGTACCTCTATAAGGCAACCATTCGCCCATGTATGGAGTATTACTGTCATATTTGGGCTGGTGCATCGGCTACTAGTCTCTCGCTCCTTGACAAGGTTTAAAAGAGAGTCGCCAATCAGATAGGCCCTGAACTGGCATCTAAGCTTCAGCCTCTGTCCCATCGACGAAACGTTGCATCCCTCTGCCTGTTCTGCAAGTATTTTAATGGTGAATGCTCTGACGAACTGCAAGCACTTGTGCCCCCACGACGTGAACACCCTCGACAAATCCGACAGGCTGCAAAATTCCACCCCCAATCTGTAGAGATGTCCAGAACCGCTAGACTTTGGAATTCCATTCCAGGTCACTGCTTCCCTAACTGTACTGACATGCAGAAGTTCAAATGCAACGTGAACCAACATCTTGCTGCCCAAATCCCTACATAGTACTCTAGTAGTTGTTGCCCCTGTTAATAGCCCCCTACACCAAAGTGGCAATGTGCCTTCTATGGAGTAAAAATGTAAAAAAAAAAAAAAAGGTAACAGCTTAGGAATATAATGTCTCTATAATGTATATAGTCATCCACATTTAGTGTGACTAGACCAGCACCTATTCAAAGCCCAGAATCGAACCAACAACAATCAAATCGATAGTCAATATAATACATGTAGTTATATATGTACTTCCATCCCTATATGCAAGAGTTAGCGAGAGAAAATCATGTCAAGGAATAGGGGGAATCGAAATAGCGACTAACAAATAAAGACTTATCACGTTGTCTGAATTTGGAAATAAATCTTTCACTTTTATATGATTTATATGTCGACGGTCTATGCTTACCAGAAATAATAATAATAATAATAATAATAATAATAATAATAATAATAATAATATATATATATATATATATATATATATATATATATATATATATATATATATATGTGTATATAAACGTGAGATTGTGTGTGTGAGGACACTTCTCAACCTATATACTCAGCGCATGTTTGATCTACAGACTTGAAATTTGAGACAAAGAATATTTTAGACATTTGAAAAACCTTTTAAACGGACATCTAATGGGTCAAAATTGAAAAATTCCTACGTAGGGGTCGTCGAATTATGTTTGTTTATTGTTCCACCAATGCGAATACGTGAATTTTTTTTACATAGGCATCACCACTTATCAAGGCCAAGCGGCCACTCGAGGATAAGGGTTAAATAGTGTACAGTAGAAATTGGACAATATAGTAATCGTTAGTAATGGAAATTCGGTGAATTTGTTAACAAGTGGAATGGCTCATCAGGAACTTGTTTACGTTAGACTTGAAGATAACCATGTTGTAGTCAGCTGGAAAGCAGGAAAACACTTTCCATGAAAATAACGATACAGTAGAAACAAACTCGCAACATCTCTTCTGTGAGATAGAGGTTGCTGGGAAGAGAAAAGGTAATCTCCTATGAGGCTACGAAGTCTATTTTGAACTCTACCAAGGCAGGACAAGTCCTTTCTAGCAGCTCCTGTTCAGCTTTGACAACAGTATTCCACCCTTGACAGATTCATTGTTAAAAATGAGTAGGCTTGTAAACACTTTTTAAAGATCGTGTCAAGCTGGCCTAATGGTTATCATACTTGACTCACTATCTTTAGATTTTGGTTTCCATCTCATTCCGAGTATTTTCTTTTCTTTTTTTAATTACAAGAAGTGAACTGTTTAGAAAAAAAACATAATACTTGCATACACATGTTTCAGTTTCTGTATGAATTAAAACATATTTATGCATATTTTATGATTAGGCCAGTTCGGGCGGCCTATAAAAGTGAAAATATGTGAGGACACTTCTCAGCCTATATACTCAACGAATGCTTGATCTACAGACTTGAAATTGTGTATATAAGGTATTCAGACACGTGAGAAACGTTTAAATCGGATTTCATTACATCCGCTACATCTTATGCCTACGGTATTTCTGTTTATAATAATTAATTTAATATCACATATATGCGTGTTTTAATATAATATGTATGCGTATTTTAATATAATATGTATGCGTACTTTAATATAATATGTATGCGTATTTTACGGCCGGGCAATGTCGGGCGACCTGCTAGTAAATAGATAAAATAACTGAGGTAATTCTATGACTTTAGTAAAATATCTAAATAATTTCAACAGATTAGATGAATTCGTGCCTTCGAATCTGGCAACGTTAATGAACAACACGAAAGATATGCTATATGATAGTTCCTATTTACTTGCCTCTCCACGAGGGCTGCGTTAGACATGAAGTTGGTTTTTAATGTGAGGGAAATCCAACTCTCCAAAAAGGGACACTCTGGATAGGAACAAAAATAAAAATTGTCTCAGTCATGAAGGATTTCTCCTCAAGTGGCCGATGACAGAAAAGGTGAAGTGTAGCATCAGAACTGATACTACACTGTGATCTTGGCCTGAAGGCCAAGAGACTGGATAATTGGGAAAGGAAAATAAATGCTCTTTACTTCTTTAGGAACTGAAAATTTAAGAGGTAAATGAGAACTTTCACAGAATATTTGAATATCTATGTATCTCATAAACAGATTAACTGTTAGTCGCTGGCAAAAACGCATCGCTTTCTGAGAATGATACTGTGGTAAAAAAACAACAACAACAACAACAAAAAAAAACACGCCAATGTCGGTTCAGTTGTAAAAAGTGATATTCTTCTGAAGGTTGACGGTTCAATCCTCAGTGTGAGCGACCGAAATATACATTTGCGAATTACTTAGGGCCTCTATCCAGTCATGGCCGACGGAGCAAGAGCACGCTACCTCCGTGAAGTAAATAAAGGTTCCGCTCGAAATTCCGTCCAAATTCCCGAGTTCGACAGAAACATTTCCGAGTTCGACAAAATACACCTGAAGAAGGTCGGAGGTTATATCGACCAAAACGTTGTGAAAATCACACTGAAGATGAGAACAGTAGTCTGATGAATCCAATAATACAAACAAACCAATATATATATATATATATATATATATATATATATATATATATATATATATATATATATATAGTTAGGTAGTTAGTTAGTTTTCGTGCGAGTTTGAACGACGGTGCTCGCGTGTGAAGGGAGCAACGCAAGCAGACTTGAAATCTATTAAAAACCTATTACAGTGCGATGCTTTCGTGTTCTCCCCATTTAGGTGTTTTCTAAAACCGCCTATCTGTTCCTGCAAACATCTGTTAACGTTCATTCCTTTTGCCAAAAGTATGTAAAATCAGGTAAAAGTGTAGCCTAAATGGCTTTAACTGATTATTTCCGGCTGCATACATTAATATCTATCTTTTTTTTATCTATCTATTCGTGTTTATTCTGGAAGGTGACGGCAGTGATGTGGATTACGGACTGATGACCTGGCGGTGCTAAGTACGAATTCAATCGCTTCCATCGAATCATATGCTTATTCACTTAGCAACCTACACAACTGTGCAGAATGGAGCGCTCTCCTTTATACCGCAATCAAGGATTTAGGGGAGAGGATACTTTTTATCCAACAGAAAGAGGAGGCAAATAAACAGGGAATTTACAAAATAATTTTGAAAATTCATTGAATCTTAAAACAGGTTATTTTAAGGTGAAGATGGGATGAAAAAGGAGCGGCCTCTTCCTTTTAGGAGTTTAAATGGAAGACATTCCTCAACTAATAAAACGTAAAACCTCTGCCCCACTGTAAGTGCACGATTTTGGATTGAATCGAATAAACCAATGTCAAATATAGAATGTCTTTTGGTTAGGAGCAATTCGTAGTACCTGTTCTGACAATGCCCTCGGCTACCGAAATCGAATCCTTCAAAACACTGACAATTTTTACTTCTGTTTCAATCCAATGCCTCATTTTGGAGAGCCGAATAGTCCCAGATTAAAATCGACCTTGTGTCTAACTCTGCCCTCGTGGGGAGGCAAGTAATAAATCGTAGAATGAAGCTGGTAATAAAAGTCATGCTCATTCTAGGAATTGACTTTTACTTTCTACGTCTTTAATTGCAAGCATAGTATGTTAAGACAAATGAAATCTATTTTAGTAAATTCTCATTTTTTTTCATTTTTAAAGCAAAGTTAAAAAAAAAGAAAAACAACCAAAAGGTCGAGTTATCTATATCGCATTATAAATTTAATTTCATCTTAGATGAGCAAGTAGGCTAACGCTTTAGCTTGATTCAGCGTACCTGCTCACCTGAAAATGCTCTAGAATTGAAATAAGTTCATGATGAAATGAGATTTTTAGTTGTTTTTCTTATTTTAATCTTGCTCTGCCACCCATCAAGCTTTCACACTTAGATTCACTGCAGAAACTTCTCTATCCGTTACGGACCCAACCCACTATGTATATATTAATACTATAACTAAATATATAACATAAAATATCCGAGTAAAATAAAAAGTTGAATAAATGGAAATAAAAAATAAATAAATAAAAACGCTTGTCAAAAACTAAAATAAAATGAATAAATAAAAAGGCGGCGACGCAAAAAAAAAGTTTCAAACTTTTAGGGGCATCAAAGCTAAACGAATAGGGCAGTAGTGGGACGCTTTATTGGCATAAACGTATGAACAGTAATAATGGTTCCCCATGATATATGACCTGCATGGAGTCTTACCTCCGTTGGTGTGAGTGAGCGATGCAACTCGTAAAACCTCCACTTCCGATTGTTGAGTTATCATTGCAAGTTCGGTAGCGCTATGTCAAACTGCATGAGCGTGAATAGGGTTTCCAAAACCTACAAGACAAACACTCACGTATATATATGGTGAACATCCCATCGATTTTGACGTTTAAGCTTCCGCCACAACAATTTAGTTGCCCGGAAACCCACACATACTTTATTTATAGTGATGAAAGCTTTGTGTAGAACTAACCACACTTTTTGGTATTACTACTTACCTTTGTCGGGGAACTAGACTGCAGATTTTTATACCAAAGTTTCCTTTTCCTATATATATATGAAATCAAAAGGATGTAGTGTTTACCTGATATAAGCAATGGTAAACTTCAATCTAATATAAATACCGGTATTTATATATAGATAATTTAATCCCAATCGAATAAAAAAAGCTCAATACGCAATAGAGAGTAGAGCTTATTATAAGAGAAAGAAAATTAAAACTGTAAGTTGAACTTTACAATCCAAATTTATTGTTCGACTGA
Source organism: Euprymna scolopes (assembly GCF_053919585.1). Lineage (NCBI taxonomy): Eukaryota > Metazoa > Mollusca > Cephalopoda > Sepiida > Sepiolidae > Euprymna > Euprymna scolopes. The sequence goes on from NC_136499.1 coordinate 5,569,797, forward strand.
ATACTCCAAGAACAATTTACAAAATCCTTATTCGGCGGAGTTTCAAAAAATGCTATTCTTGTTATTCTTCTCATCAGAGGACAGAAAAAAAAATCAGCAAATTATATTTGTAGCAATGTTAGAATTTGCTGGTTATGGCATTAAGTGAAACTGCAATATATTGTAATTTAAACATTTTTTATTTACATGGGGATCGCCACTTATCAAAGCCGGTAAGCCACTTGGGAATAAGGGTTATTTTGTGTACAATAATCAATGGGATAATATCGTAGTAATAGTTGGTATTGGAGATTTGATAAAGTGTCTTACTCAAGGGGGCGATTAATCAGGAATTTATTTATGTTGGACTTGAAGACGTCCAAATTGTAGTCAGGTGGGAAACAGGCAAACCGAAGAGAATTCCACAGACGTGCACTTCTCAGAAAAAAAGCTATGTTCATGGAATCTACGTTTTGATTTAGGCACAGATAAAGAGTGGGGGAAATTACTGACTGGTTTTAGCTAGACGGGTGTTTATCATGAAGGATTGACGAGGGGAGACCAGAGATTGGCGCTCGGACAAGCACTTGCTATGGAAATAACGATAAAACAAAGACAGGCTCGCAATGTCTCTTCTTTGAGAGAGAGGTTGCAGGGAAGAGAAAAGGGCATCCCCCACTAAGCCACGAAGTCTATTTTGTACGTTGTCAAGGCAGGATAGGCTTTTTTTTGAAGCTCCAGCCCAGATGTGGCAGCAGTACTCCATCTTTGGACGTACTTGGCTTTTATAGAGATAGAGAATTGCATCAGTAGTGAGATATCTTCTGGAGCGGTAGAAGGATCCTACCATTTTCCCAGCGATCCAGGCAACATACTTTATATACGAGTTCCATTTCAGATCAGGAGTAAAGGTCAAACCCAGGAGCTTGTCAAAACATGAAGCCTCCCCAAGACGAGAGCCATCCATTTCAATTGATGCTAGATGAGGAACAGAGCGTTGGTGATGTAAAGTTAGGAGCTTGGTTTTAGATGCATTAAAAGTAACCAGTCACCTCTTCCCCGACTGAACGACGCGCTCAAGATCAGAGGAGAGGGAATCAGAGAGAGCTTTGTCATTTACGGCCTTTGATGTGTTGCCGTAGATGGTCGTGTCATCAGCATAGATGTCAACGAATGAATTTAGTATGTGTTTTGGGAGATCATTGATGTAGATCAGGAAGAGAATTGGGCCCAGGATGGACCCCTGGGAGACTCCAGCATTAATACTGTAGGCCTCAGATTTCTGCCCATCAACCACTACTCTTATGAACCTATCAGAGAGAAATGATTTAATTATTGAGAAAACATTTCCAGTTATACCGTAGCTGGAAATCTTGTGAAGTAGGCCCTTATGCCAAACCTTATCGAAGGCCTTTGATATGTCAAGAGCAATTGCCCTAGAAATTAAGCCTTTGTCGAGAGATTCGCTAATCCTATGGTATATAACTGTTAGCACATCAGCTGTAGATCTAGCAGAACGGAAACCATATTGCATGTCATTAAGAAGGTTATTTCTGCTGAGGTGGTTGACTACTTCTTTATTTAATATGGATTCCAGTTACTTACTCATGATACACAAGAGACTTATTGATATGTACTGATTTATCACCTGAGTTCTTAAATACAGGGCATACTGACGAGGTTTTCCAAGGTGTTTGAAAGCACCTCTCCTTAAGGCAACGCTCAAACAGTTTTTTTTAAAGTATGGGGGTATATATATATATATATATATATATATATATATATATATATATATAGTGATAAAGAAGTGAACCATAATCGAATGTTAAAAAAGAATAGATAAGTCGATTAAAAAAAATCACGAAGTGTAATACAACCCAAGAAACAAGTGAACACTATTCGGAATGTTATAAAATAAATAAGTCGATTAAGAAAAAAAAATCACGAAATTCAAAAAGAACGACAACCCAAACCACTGTTCATACAGACGGACTTTTTCAAGGATATATGTCCGTAAGGAGGAATAGAATTTTTTTTTAGAATTGTAAAACAAAGAACCTTAGATAGAATAGTTCCAACTGCCAGCGAAGATTTCTCTGCTTACACAAAGTAGGGGGGGGTAAAACTTATGGCAAGCACCGCGAGGACAGACAGGTAGAACTTGGTGCATCCTACGTGATTTTTTTTAATCGACTAATGTACTATTTTTTAACATTCGATTATGGTCTACTTATTTAATAGAGAATGTTTCTAATTTTCATCCGAGGGTACTCGTCGAAAAAAGAAAGAAAAATAACGAAATCGGGGCGCAGGAAAATGGCGGTGGTGATAATGATCATAATGATGGGGAGTAGAAGAATGCAAAAGTCGTCGTCGTCGTCGTCGTCGTCGTCGTCGTCGTCGTCGTCGTCGTCGTCATCATCATCATCATCATCATCATCATCATCATCATCATCATCATCATCATCATCATCATCATCATCATCATCATCATCATCATCATCATCTCCGTAACCTCTCTAGTCATAGTAGTAAGGTGAGAACGAGGCTATGTGACAATACCTACTTGTTATCATTGCGGGGTCATTTAACATGTCAATCGAGAAAGGAAGGGTAATGCTAAAAGAAAAGATGTAAACAACTCCCCATACACACACTGGTGTCAAGGAACGTCAGAATGTCAGTGACAGTGATGGTCACAGATGATGTATGAAGACTACCATTGACCTTTGACATTTCTATTGTCCATTCTCACAAAATTATCGTTCTAGCTCGCCTGAGAATCGATCATGTCGGCTCTATGATTGTCTCGGTTTGTCAGTTTTACAGATATCAATTTGTAGGATTATTTAATGCAGAAAATAAATACGCATCGGAAACGATTTAATTAAACACACCTTACTATTTCGATGTTTCAAAATTATCCCTACTGGGTGTTCAAAACATGGTCAGTCCGATGGAGTGTTTATACACGCCATTTAAAAATGTTTATAGATTAATTATTTTGTAAAATATAAGTATCCTGCTATCAAAGATATATCTACATATTTTAATTGAACAGTTTACATCTTGTTGATATTATTAAAAAAATACAAAAAACTGATTTATAAAACTAAGGAAAAATAACAAAAATCGTAGATTTAGATATATTCATTAAAATACCAACAGGATACACCAGTTTGTGTTACAATGAAAACAAAACTTGAAAGAGCAAGAAAAATGAATGTGTGCTTTCAAATGTAAACACAACTGTTTCAATAAATTGAAATAGCAAGAAAAACGAATGTGTGCTTTCAAATGTAAACAAAAGATGTTTCCATTAATTGAAACAGCAAGAAAAATGAATGTGTGCTTTCAAATGTAAACAAAAATGTTTCCATTAATTGAAATAGCAAGAAAAATGAATTTGTGCTTTCAAATTTATACAAAAATGTTTCCATGAATTGAAATTGACAGAAAAATGAATATATGCTTTCGAATGTATACAAAAATATTTCTATAAATTGAAATACCAAGAGAAATGAATGTATGCTTTCAAATGTAAACAAAAACGTTTCTATAAATTGAAATAGCAACAAAAATAAATTAGTGCTTTCAAATGTAACAAAAATATTTCCATTAATTGAAATAGCAAGAAAAATAAGTGTGTGCTCTTAAATGTAAACACAAAATGTTTCCATTAATTGAAATAGCAAGAAAAATGAATGTGTCCTTTCAAATGTAAACAAAAATGTTTCCATTAATCGAAACAGCAAGAAAAATAAATTTGTACTTTTAAAGGGAAACAACAATATTTCCATGAATTGAAATAGAAAAGAAAATGAATTTGTGCTCTCCAATTTAAAAAAAAATTGATTCAATAAATAAAATAGCAAGTAAAATGAATTTGTGCTATCAAATGTAAACAAAAACATTTCCATGATATGAAATATAAAGAAAAATAAATTTGTTCGTTCAAACGTAAACAAAATATTTCCATGAATTGAAACAGCAAGAAAAATGAATTTTTGCTTTTAAAGGGAAACAAAAATATGTCCATGAATTGAAATAGGAAATAAAATTAATTTGTGCTCTCCAATGTAAGAAAAATTGATTCTTACATAAAATAGCAAGAAAAATGAATTCGTGCTTTCAAATGTAGACAAAAATGCTTCAATAAGTGGAAACAGAAAGAAAAATGATTTTGTGCAAATGTAAACAAAAATATTTCCATGAATTGAAATAGCAAGAAAAATGAATTCGTGCTTTCAAATGTAACCAAACATGTTTCCATGAATTAAAATAGCAAGATAAATGAATGGGTGCTTTCTAATGTAAACACAAAATGTGTCCATGTATTGAAATAGCAAGAAAAAGGAATTTATGCAATCTAAAAGCATTTGTGCAATCTAAAAACACTAACATGTCTAATTTTTTTATTTCTTATTTTTCCTTATTACAGGTTTGACTCTAATCCTGAATATTTGTCTTCTTTTCTTATCTTTCTCCTAAATGTGTTTTTGTCAAAAATACTATTAACCAATATTTTTTTCTTATATTTAGAACGAAAAAAAGTCTCCCATGAAACTGAACATTTCCCAAATTATATCTGAACTCAAAAACGCGCGGCTTTTTTGTATTTGCATGTATTTATTTTATTTTTTAAGTATGCATTACTTCTAGCTGAAGTTAATACAAAACCCTAAAGGTATTACTTTTTAACCAGCTTTTTAAACGAGTTAAAAATAACCAGACTTTTTCAATTTGATAAAAGTTCCATTATAGCATATTTATTATGGGGTGAAGCTGGAACGGTTTAACATCCCAGCTCGACCTAGATAAAGACAAAAAGTATCCATGCATTAACATGGGAGGGGAGACTATCTTCAAGTACTATCGTAAGCCGGGAATGGGTAAAGACTTACTAAGCAGATATTAATAAGTCCTTCTCACCTTTTGTTTTTAAATTTTATTTTATTTTTTATTTTAGTTTATTTACTTTTTTCAATGGAGAGTAGATAATGCATGTGGATGTGTTATCGGCAGCTCCAGTAACTCTCGCTTCTCCTTTTTTGTCCTTCAGTCTCCATTTTCAATGAGTGATTTTTCTGACAAAGGGTGAAGAAAAAGCTGCTTTCTAGGTCGGTAGTACTTTGTAAAGAGTAGCCTGAGATGTCGGAAAATTTCTGTTTCTATGTCTATCCTTGTGATCATGTCACTAGTAAGGGTGCTGGAGGTAAACGTTTCATCTGGGCTGACGTTACCAGCCTGATAGTCAGGAACCCGAACCTTGGATTAACCACTAAGGAGGCCGTCCTATCAGCAGGTGCAAAGTACCGGGGCTGTTGTATTGCCATTTGGTGAATGGATTCTGGACCATACAGTAGTTTCTGGTAGGGCCTCTCGATGCCATACTAGTGGGTAATTGTTACGGCTTTACCTTATCATGTGCTACAAAAAATATTGTCTTTTTCTCTCTTATTTTCCCTCTCTGTCCTGCTCCAACCAAGTCTACCGACCTGCTCCACAAACCCCAAAACCTCAATCATGACAAATCTCAAAAAAAAGAAACACGAATAAACCTAGAAACCCATCCTCCAACGTAGACCCCTACTACCAGGTCTCCTTCTCCAACATCAGGGGTCTACGTTCCAACCTTCATGAGGTTGAAACACAATTACAGGAGACGAAACCGGACATATTATTTCTAAGTGAAACTGGCATAGGGCCAACCACTTCTCTAGACGAATTCATAATTAAAGGATGCTCCAACTTAACATCTAAATCTGACCCCCAAGATCGCCATGGGCATGGAATATGTGCCTACATCAAAGATGGCTTTCCATGTGGTAGGGATATCTCCAGGGAAGACCCTAATTTACCTTATACGTGCTTTCGGGTTGCACTTGCTTACACCACTGCATTTATATTTGCCCTCTATCGCCCCCACAACAGTGGGGTTACTATCTTTAAGAGCATATCTGAGAAAATTGACCACATCCTGTCGGCTTATCCTTCGGCTAACATTCACATTTGCGGAGACTTAATGTCCATAATGTGGAATGGCTGACCCACTAAAATAAAAACGATGACGAAGGGGAGGTTTTGTCATGATTTTGTCATTGCCTCTGATTATTCACGAACCAACCCGTGTGCCCGATACACCCGGTCAATACGCAAGCCTTCTAGACCTTTTCTTCACAACTTCCCCTGATCTGTGTTCATGTTCCGTTCTACCTCCTCTGGAATCCTCTGACCACTCTGTTGTAGCTGTTAAGATAAAAATGAAATGTAATATGTCTTCAGACGTACCTCTCCACCGTACTGTATATCGATACTCTATGGCTGACTGGGATAGCTTCCGTACATTCATATCTGACCTACCTCTGCATTCCATGTTTAAAAAGGATGTGTCCTCTATACTATCAGACCTGACCGAATGGTTTATTATAGGCATAGACCGATTCATACCATCCAAAAAATTCCAACAAAAACCTAACAGCCAGCCATGGTTCTCCCCTGAATGTGCTGCTGCCATCGCGCACAGAAATCACTTTTTCAATAGCTACCAACGTAATAAATGTACTGAGACTAAAACTGCTTTCAGGAACGCCAGCAACCACTGTAAAAGAGTAATAAAACATGCAAGAGAGCTATATGCTCAGTCTGTTAAATCCAAAGTAGCTGCGAAGTGGCTTGGTTCACACCAGTTTTGGCAAATAGCAAGCAGGATCTTGAACAGAAGCGCACGTTCTATCCCAACTATCATCAATGGACCTGAGGTCATCTCGTCAGCAGCAGACAAAGCCAGACTATTTGCCAAGAACTTTCCAGCTAATTCTACCCTATGCGACAATGACCATCAACTCCCTGTATTTCCTCCTATAACAGACAAGACGCTATGCAACATACAAATATCTGTGCGTGAGGTCGCCACGCTAATCAAGAACCTTGATTCAAGTAAAGCAACTGGCCTTGATGGCATTCCAGTTATAGTGATGAAAAAGCTCCAACCAGAACTTGCCCCCATACTTATAAAACTGTTTAAGCGTTGCCTTAAGGAGAAGTGCTTTCCAACACCATGGATAACCTCATCAGTATGCCCTGTATTTAAAAATTAAGGTGAAAAGTCATCTCCCTCTCAGTACAGACGAATAAGTCTCCTGTGTGTCATGAGTAAGTTGTTGAAATCCATATTAAATAAAGAAGTAGGAAACCACCTCAACAGAAACAACCTTCTTAGTGACATGCAATATGGTTTCCGCTCTGCAAGATCTACAGCAGATGTGCTAACAGTTATATCTCATAGGATTAGTGAATCTCTTGAAAAAGGTTTCCTTTCCAGGGCAATTGTTCTTGACATATCGAACACCTTCAATAAGGTATGACATAAGGGCCTACTTCACAAGATTTCCAACTACGGTATTACTGGAAATGTTTTCTCAATCATTAAATCATTTCTCTTTGATAGGTTCATAAGAGTAGTGGTTGATGGGCAGAAATCTGAGGCCTACAGTATTAATGCTGGAGTACCCCAGGGGTCCATCCTGGGCCCAATTCTCTTCCTGATCTACATCAATGATCTCCCAAAACACATACTTAAATCATTCGTTGACATCTATGCTGATGACACGGCCATCTATGGCAACGCATCAAAGGCCGTAAATGACAAAGTTCTGTCTGATTCTCTCTCCTCTGATCTTGAGCACGTGGTACAATGGAGGAAGAGGTGGCTGGTCACTTTTAATGCATCCAAAACCAAGCTCCTATCTTTACATCATCAACGCTCTGATCCCCATCTGGCATCAATTGAAATGGATGGCTCTCGACTTGGACAGGCTCCATGTTTTGACAAGCTTCTGGGTTTGATGTTTACTCCTGATCTAAAATGGAGCACATACATCAAATCTGTTTCCAGGGACACTGGGAAAATGGTGGGATCCTTCTACTGCTCCAGAAGATATCTCACTGCTGATGCAATTCTCTATCTGTATAAAAGCCAAGTACGTCCAAGGATGGAGTACTGTTGCCACATCTGGGCAGGAGCTGCTAAAAACAGCCTATCCTGCCTTGACAGAGTACAAAATAGACTTCGTGGCTTAGTGGGGGATGCCCTTTTCTCTTCCCTGCAACCTCTCTCCCACAGAAGATACGTTGCGAGCCTGTCTTTGTTTTATCGTTATTTCCATGGCAGGTGCTCGTCTGAGCTCCAATATCTGGTCCCCCCTCGCCAATCTTTCACGAGAAACACCCGTCTGGCTGAAACTACTGTCAATAATTTTCCCCACTCTTAATCTGTGCCAAAATCCAAACGCAGATTCCATGAGCAAAGCTTCTTTCTTAGAACTGCACGCCAGTGGAACTCTCTGCCGCTTGCCTGTTTCCCACCTTACTACAACTTGGACGTCTTCAAGTCCAACATAAAAAACTCCTGATAAACCGCCCCCTTAAGTAAGGCACTCTATCAAAACCCCCAATACTAATGATTACTACAACACTATCTCATTGATTACTGTACACGCAATAACCCTTATCCCTGAGTGGCCTTCGGGCCTTGATAAGTGGTGACGCCTATGTAAAAAAATGTATACAAAAATGTTTCCATGAATTGAAATTGACAGAAAAGTGGATTTGTGCTTTCGAATGTATACAAAAATATTTCCATAAATTGAAACACCAATAGAAATGAATATGTATTTTTAAATGTAAACACAAACATTTCCATGAATTGAAATAGCAAGAAAAATGAATGTGAGCTTTCAAATGTAAACAAAAATGTTTCCATTAATTGAAATAGCAAGAAAAGTGAATGTGAGCTTTCAAATGTAAACACAAAATGTTTCCATTAATTGAAATTGCAAGAAAAATGAATTTGTGCTTTCAAATTTATACAAAAATGTTTCCATGAATTGAAATTGCAAGAAAAATAAATGTCTGATTTCAGATATAAACAAAATGTTTCCATGGATTGAAACAGCAAGAAAATGAATTTGTGCTTTCAAATGTAAATGCTAAATGTTTCCATAAATGTAAATAGCAAGAAACATTAATGTACGCTTTCAAATGTAAACAAAAATGTTTTCATTAGCAAGAAAAATAAATTTTGCTTTCAAATATAAACAAAAATATTTCCATAAATTGAAATAGGAAGAAAAATGAATTTGTGCTTTCAAATGTAAACACAAAATGTTTCCTTAAATAAAAATACAAGAGAAATTTATAAATTTCAATCTTTATGTTTACACAGAAATCACAACTCATCATAGCCCGGAGGCCACTCGACGATAAATATTAATGGGTATACATCAATCAATGTGATTATAGCGTAATAGTGGAAATTTTCTTAATTGGATTACTTAGGGGGACGATTCATCAAGAACTTGTTTATGTTGGACTTGAAGTCTATGAGACTGTATTCAGCTGGAAAACAGGCAAACGGAAGAGAGTTTCACAGGCGTGCAGTTCAAAGAAAAAAGCTCTGTTCATGGAATCTACGTTTAGGTTTAGGCACAGATAAAGAGTGTGGGAAATTCTTGATAGTGGCTTTGGCTAGACGAATGTTGTTCATGTAAGTTTGGCGAGGAAGTACCAGAGATTGAAGCTCAGACGAGCACTTGCCATGAAAATAACGATAAAGCATAAACAAGCTCACAAGGTCTCTTATTTGAGAAAGAAGTTGCAGGGAAAGGAAAAGGGCATCCCTCACTTAGCTACGAAGTCTATTTTGAACTCTGTCAAGGCAGGATAAGCTTTCTAGCAGCTCCTGCCTACATGTGGCAACAGAACTCCATCGTTTGACGTACCTGGCTTTTATATAGGTAGAGAATTGCACCAGGAGTAAGATATCTACTTAATCGGTAGAAGGATCCCACCATTTTTCCAGCGACCTTGGCAATGAATTTGATATGCATGTTCCATTTCAGATCAGGAGTAAAGGTCAAGCCCAGAAGCTTGTCAAAACATGAAGCTTCCCCAAGACGATAACCTTTCATTTCATACCAGATGTGATAAGAACTTTGATGTAAAGATAGAAGCATGATTTTAGATGCATTAAAAGTAACCAGCCAACTCTTTCCCTATTGTACGATATGCTCAAGATCACAGGAGAAAGAATCAGAGAGAACTTGGTCGTTTAGGGTCTTTGATGTGCTATCATAGATAGTGTCGTCAACATAAATGTCTACGAATGATATAAGGATGTGGTTTGGAAGATCATTAATGCTGATCAGGAAGAGAGTTGGGCCCAGGATGGACTCCAGCATTAATATTGAGATCTTCTGATTTCTGCCCATCAACCACTACTCTTATGAACCTATCAGAGAAAATGATTTAAAAATTGAGAAGACATTTCCAGCTATACCATAGCTAAAGATCTTGTGAAGTAGACTTTTATGCCGTACCTTATCAAAGGCCTTCGATATGTCAAGAGCAATCGCTCTAGAAAGGTAGCCTCCGTCGAGATATAACTGTAAGCACGTCTGCTGTAGATCTAGCAGAACAGAAACCACATTGCATGTCACTAAGAAAGTTATGTTTGCTGAGATCGTTGATTACTTCTCTATTTAACACAGATTCCAGCAACTTACTCATTACGCACAGGAGAGCTTTTGACCTGCACTGAAAGGGAGATGAACGATCACCTGAATTCTTAAATACAAGACACACTGATGAGGTTTTCCAAGGTGTTGGGAAGCATTTTTCCTTGAGACAATGCTTAAATAGCTTAGTAAGTATGGGAGCTAGTTCTGGCTGAAGTTTTTGAGCATTATAATTGGAATGCTGTCAGGGCGGTTGCTTTACTGGAATCAAAGATTTTTGATTAGCTTGGCAACATCACGTACAGATATTTGTATGTGGCATAGCGTGTTTCCAGATACACGAGGAAATTCTGGGGGGGGGGGGCGTCGGACGTAAAGGGTAGAATAAGCTGCAAAGTTCTTGGCAAATGGAAAGCCATCTTTAATGTAAGCACATACTGCATGCCCAAGGCGATCTTTCATCCCCTTTTTTCGGTTGATATAGAGCCGAACGGTATCATCCGACAATTATTATTATTATTATTATTATTATTATTATTATTATTATTATTATTATTATTATTATTATTATTTACTCACACTAACTATCATCAAAGATTGATATTTGAAAACAACTTGTGGTGTTCCTTGGAGTCTGAGTGACAAGTCTCACCAGACTTCCAGTACTCTTCACCTCTTTCGATAACCTTTACAAAAGAATTTGCGTTATCGCAACACTCGCTTATCATTTATTTATTGTTGGCGGTGACCATTTTTTTTTACACAGTGATCACCACTTATCAAAGCCCGGAAGCCACTCAGGGATAAGGGTTATAAATTTTTTGTCTTCACTGGAATTTGGGTTGCAATAAGCCTCCCTAAGCTCCCAGACCTCTTTACACTCAGCCAGCGGAGGTTTGGTTAGTGTTTTCTCTGCTCGGTCTTTCCAACCGTCTCGACTTTTCTCATTATTTGGTGTGGTGCCCGATGTGATGTTCCCTTGTGTTTTACATAAGTAGTTGTTTCTGTGTCCAGTTTGTGTGTGTATTTCATGTGATGTGTTAGTTTCCATATTCAAGGGGTTTCCTTAATATTTCAGCAGTTTTCATTATTGAAATCCGTTGTATCTTCTCAGCCATCCTTCTGATTCCAATATCTCCCATTCTTTTGTCAAACTTTTTTGGTATTGTTCCTAGTGCTCTTGCTATTAGTGGTGTTATTTTGACTTTCTTCATTTTTCAGATCCCTTTAAGCTCTCTGGTCAGTTCCGTGTATTTGCTCCACTTCTCAGTCTCCTTGATTTTCACTCTGTAGACTGCTGCAATGGCAAAATCTAAAATCTTAACTATTACAGCATCTCTTAGCTCGGATGGGGTTATCCGTTGTATATCTATGTCCCATCAAATCTTGTGACTTTCATTTTTCAGTGCTGCTGCCGGTTTGTGCTTGTATCATTTATCTGAGTGTTCAAGATGCAATTCTTTGTATAATTGTCAATGTACTGCCTTCCCCCACCTGATCGTGTCTATTTTTATATTCTTTTTGGGCCAGTTTGCTGCATTCGCTTATTATGTGGTTTATTATTATTATTATTATTATTATTATTATTATTATTATTATTATTATTTAGAAGTTGCAAGGGAAAGTTACTAGGGATGATTAATTTACTAGCGATCCATATTCGCACGTATATTCTGGTTAGTTATGTTTTGCAGTTCTTGTGAAATGAAGGTAGAGGTCTTTTCACCCACCATGCCCCTTCACGACTATTTTGTGTGGAATTAGTTGAGAGTAATGCTATTACATTTTATGCGTATGCTTTTTTTTGGAGGTCTATGACATTTTTTGCAATTTTAGTTCCATTGAATTCATGTGGTTTTCTTCTTCTTTATCTTCTTCTTCTTTTTTTCCTTTATATTCTTCTTCTTATAATCAGCGTCATCATAGTCATTTTTATCATTATTATTATTATTATTATTATTATTATTATTATTATTATTATTATTATTATTATCATTATTATCATTATTATTATTATTATTATTATTATTATTATTATTATTATTATTATTATTATTATAGCAATTACTGATCTCAAGTAATTGTAATAAATTATTTTCGTTTCCATTTTTCTAAGCTGATTATTCTCTAAATTGGATGATTGTTGCATTTATCTTTTGTTGTTAATAATTCCCTCCAGTCAGGTGGAATCTCCTGCGTCAGAAGTAGGTGTAGATATTACAAAAGTTTTCATAATTAGGTTCAATTAAGAGATTTGTTATATATTTATTTACATGAAACAAAAGAAATAAAATACATTCTTTATGATTTCAACATACACAGTGTTTTTAGCGGACTTTCAATTGATATATATATATATATATATATATATATACACACACACACACACACATATATATATATATATATATATATATATATATATATATATATATATACTAGCAAAAGTACCCGTCGTTGACTGGGTTAAAAAACAGAAAATGGACTCTGATTTATGAAAGTATGATAGGTTATGAAAAGGAAGGGTTGTAAAGGAATAGCTTCGAATTTGGGGGTATCAAAACCAAAGCAAAATATGATGAAAGTAAAAATAAAATAGATAAACCCCATAATTTATTACACCATACCTGTTCACACTGAAACACTTACCGCAATATTCTGTGGATCTATACTAAAAAACCTTGTTAAACTTCGTGACATATTTCCATTCTATAGAGGTCAGACGCGAACGAACACCCCATAATTTTATTATACCATATTTCTTCAAACTGAAACGTAATTATCAAAGTATACTTACACAGGTAGATATGAAAAGTCTTTATTAAAGTTTGTGCCTATTTGCATTCTATGGAGGCCAGGCGCGAACGCAGACCCCACAATTTTATTATACCATCCCTATTTAAGTTAAAACATACTTATCAAAGTATTATTATGTACATCTATATCAAAAACACTTGTATACGTTTTTTTTTTTTGATTTTTAATTTTTTTTATTTCCGTACTTTGTGGACCAGGCGCGAACGCAGCCCCCACAATTTTAATGAACCACCGTTCTGCCCGATAAAACATACCCATTCCTGTGTCCCGATACATCTTCTATCATTATATGTGATCATTTTTCTATAATAATCAACCATATAGGAGCCTATTCGTGACCACACACACACACACACACACAGACGTCCATATATATATATATATATATATATATATATATATATATATATATATATATATATGTGTGTGTGTGTGTGTGTGTGCACGAGTGTGTGTTTTATCTCTTACACTGACTATACCAACATTTAAAATCTATTCCTTCTGAACTAACTGTTCCGTTCGAAATACCGAGCAGATTCTGAAGTTCACTAGAAAGATTCGCGAGTTCAACAAGATGCTTGAAGGTTCCGTTGAGGAAATAAAACTTGATCAGAATGCGTTTTTAGCCAGCATTCTTTAATTTCAGCAAACATTATTAAAACTAAAATATTTTATCTGTTTAATTATAGCTTTAAAAACATTTTTCTTTTATTATTTTGAAAATTTTTCTAACGATGTTTTTCTATTAAAAAAAAAAAAAAATTAATTTATATTCCATAAGTATCACGAACGTTTTCGACTCACTGTCAAATTCTCTCCCAGCGACAAATGCAATTAAACAAAAAACTGAAGGAAAGAACAGAGTTTCAAAAGATAGTCGTGAAAAATAAAGTGAAGAACGGTGTAAACTTTGTTAAACATCGGAGTGTTCTTTCTTTAATGGATTCTTTTTCAATTTCCGTACTTATCAGAGGAACTTTTCTACACAAATTCGACCGAGACATAAGAATGACCATTCGAAAAATTGAAAAATTACAAAAAAAAAAAAGATAATTAAGCAAAAGTACTTCGTTCTATTTAACAATATGTGTCTGAATATATATATATATATATATATATATATATATATATATATATACATATATATATATATATAGTTTTTAAAATGTAATTATCGACTGACACGTGTTTCGTCGTCTACGAATCATTGGAGTGGCTGAATCTATCGAGATTCAGCCACTTTGATGATTATGGAGAGTAGATAATACAGTGGATGTGTTATCGGCAGCTCCAGTAACTCTCGCTTCTCCTATTTTGTCATTCAGTCCTCATTCAATGAGTGATGTTTCTGACAAAGGGTGAAGAAAAAGCTGCTTAAAGGTCGGTACTACTTGGTGACCAGTAGTCTGAGATGTCGGATATTTTTCTGTCTTTGTCTGTCCTTGTTGCCATGTCACTAGTAAGGGTGCTGGAGGTAAACGTTTTGTCTGGGCTGACGTTATCCGCCTGATAGTCAGGGACCCGAACCTTGGATTAACCACTAAGGAGGCTGTCCTATCAGCAGGCGCAAAGTACTGGGACTGCTGTATTGCCATTTGGTGAGTGGATCTGGACCATGCAGTAGTCTCTGGTGGGGCCTCTCGATGCCATACTAGTGGGTAATTGTTACGGCTTTACCTTTTCGTGTGCTACAAATAAAAAAAAAAAATTTCCTGTCTTTTTCTCTTTTACTTTCCCTCTCTGTACTGCTCTAACCAAGTATGCCGACCTATTCCACAAATCCCCAAACCTCAACATGAAATATCTCCAGAATAAAAACTCGATTAAACCTAGAACCCCATCTTCCAGCGTAGACCCCTACTACCAGGTCTCCTTCTCCAATATCAGGGGTCTACGTTCCAACCTTCCAGAGGTTGAAACCCAATTACAGGAGACGAAACCGGACATATTATTTCTATGTGAAACTGGAATAGGGCCGACCACTTCCCTAGATGAGTTCATAATTAATGGATACTCCAATTTAACAGCTAAATCTGACTCCCAAGATCGCCATGGGCATGGAATATGTGCCTACATTAAGGATGGCTTCCCATGTGGCAGGGATATCTCTAGAGAAGATCCTAATTTACCCTATATGTGCTTCAGGGTTGCACTTGCTAACACCACTGCATTTATATTTGCCCTCTATAGGCCCCGCAACAGCGGAGTTACTATCTTTAAGAGCATATCTGAGAAAATAAACCACATACTGTCTTCACATCCCTCGGCTAACATCCACATCTGTGGTGACTTCAACGTCCATAACGTGGAATGGCTGACCCATTCAAATAAGACAGATGATGAGGGGAGGTTTTGTCATGATTTTGCCATTGCTTATGACCTCACTCAGATTGTTCGCGAACCCACCCGTGTGCCCGATACACCCAATCAATATGCAAGCCTCTTAGACCTTTTTCTTTCAACTTAGTTAGTAGTCGTAGACTACGAAACACGTGTCAGTGGTAATTATATTTTAAAAACAATACACATGCCGCTCCCCATTCAAAAGGAAAATTATTCCCAACTCGCATTTAGGTAAAAATGCACTTTCGTATACATAATTGAATTCATTGAAAACGCATCGAAAAACAAAAACAAATAAAATAACACACACACACACACACACACACACACACACACACACACACACACACACACACACACACACACACATATATATATAGTGATTCGATAATATAATGATTCATTTTTAGGAAGTAGTCATTAATAATTAACTGAGACGATCAACTTTATTAACTTAATTTCTTCCGCTAATCAATAAAGGGAAAACTGAAGCGTGTTGAAACTTGTTTGCTGTTAAAAGCCCACTTTAGAGTCTGCTGTGCCTTCAAGGTTCGCTCGTCAAGTCGCCTTTGATGTAAAAATTAACTGAAAGCCTTGATGAAACTGATGAAAATGTCGTATGGCAAAGAAAGCTGCACGAGAATATAATATAATTTAATATAAAAAAATCTTATATTATGCCCAAGTGGAATAGATTTATAACGTGTAGAAACCGAAACCGGAAACACCAATCATTAATGACGCATGACTGGATATTACGCGTCAATCTCATTTGAACAATTTGACTAAATGAAGAAAATTGCTGTTTAGTTGCCGAACTATATCATTTTGATTGCTTCTGTTTAAGAGAAATATATTTTTATGTCCGAAATAACTATAACAGAGCTTATGTGTTTGTATAACATTTTTTTATGAGGATTGATTATTCACATTATTTAGATTTTTCGAACTAATGATATTGTGTTACATTCTATACTATGCGTTGTTTCTTCTTGTCTTATCCTCCATTCTTCTCTTCTGCCTATAATTTTTACTTCGTTATATGAAGGTAAGTGATTTCTATTATTTATAATTTTTACTTCGTTGTATAAAGTAAGTGCTTTCTCTTATTTATATTTTTACTTCGTTATATAAAGTAAGTGATTTCTATTATTTATAATTTATACTTTGTTATATGAAAGGAAGTGATTTCTATTCTTTATAATTTTTACTTCGTTATATGAAGGTAAGTGATTTCTATTATTTATAATTTGTATTTTGTTATATAAAGTAAGTGCTTTCTCTCATTTATAATTTTTACTTCGTTATATGAAGGTAAGTGATTTCTCTTATTTATAATTTTTACTTCGTTTTATGAAGGTAAGTGATGTCTCTTATTTATAATTTTTACTTCGTTATATAAAAGTAAGTGATTTATATTATTTATAATGTTTATTTCGTTATATAAAGTAAGTGCTTTCTCTCATTTATAATTTTTACTTCGTTATATAAAGGTAAGTGATTCTATTATTTATAATGTTTATTTCGTTATATGAAGGTAAGTGATTTCTCTTATTTATAATTTTTACTTCGTTATATGAAGGTAAGTGATTTCTATTATTCATAATTTTTACTTCGTTATATGAAGGTAAATGATTTCTATTATTTATAATTTTTACTTCGTTATATAAAAGTAAGTGATTTCTATTATTTATAATTTTTACTTCGTTATATAATGGTAAGTTATTTCTATTCTTTATAATTTTTACTTCGTTGTATAAAAGTAAGTGATTTCTCTTATTTATACTTTTTACTTCGTTATATGAAGGTAAGTGATGTCTCTTATTTATAATTTTTACTTCGTTATATAAAGGTAAGTGATTTATATTAATTGTAATGTTTATTTCGTTATATAAAGTAACTGATTTATAATTTTTACTTCGTTATATAAAGGTAAGTGATTCTATTATTTATAATGTTTATTTCGTTATATGAAGGTAAGTGATTTCTATTATTTATAATTTTTACTTTGTTGTATAAAGTAAGTGCTTTCTCTTATTTATATTTTTACTTCGTTATATAAAGTAAGTGCTTTCTATTATTTATAATTTTTACTTTGTTATATGAAGGGAAGTGATTTCTATTCTTTATAATTTTTACTTCGTTATATTAATTTAAGTGATTTATATTATTTATAATGTTTATTTCGTTATATAAAGTAAGTGCTTTCTCTCATTTATAATTTTTACTTCGTTATATGAAGGTAAGTGATTTCTCTTATTTATAATTTTTACTTCGTTATATAAAAGTAAGTGATTTCTATTATTTATAATTTTTACTTCGTTATATAAAGGTAAGTGATTTCTATTATTTATAATTTTTACTTCGTTGTATGAAGGTAAGTGATTTCTATTATTTAAAATTTTTACTTCGTTATATAAAAGTAAGTGATTTCTCTTATTTATAATTTTTACTTCGTTATATAAAGGTAAGTGATTTCTATTCTTTATAATTTTTTACTTCGTTATATAAAAGTAAATGATTTCTATTATTTATAATTATGTAATCTCCTTCGGCTGTAATGCATTTGTACTGTTACAACAACTTATGTAAGGCTTCATGAAAGTCCTCTTATGTGAGTGTGCCAATGCCTCTCATCACAGCTTCGTTTATCTCCTCATTTATCTCATGACAATAGCCTCTACAGTTTTCCTTGAGCTTAGGAAATAAAGAAAAGTCACAGGGAACAAGGTTTGAACAATAGGAAGGGCGAGGAACTGTCTTGATGCCCATCTTGGTCAAATCTTCTGTGAAAAAAAATGAAGTTGTGAACTGGTGCATTGTCCTAGTGGAAATGCTACACTGTGATTTTGGTCCAAAAGCCAAGAAAGAGGCTTACAAATTACATTACTTATAAAATCTATTACAAAATCCATTACGTAAAAATTCTATTACTAACAAAATTAATTACTTAAACAATTTATTACTTACAAAATCTATAACTTACAAATTTAATTAGTAAACAAAATATATTACTTACAAAATATATTACTGACAAAGTGAATTACTTACAATATTTATTACTTCACAAATATATTACTTACAAAATTAATGACTTACAAAATATATTACTTACAAAATTACGTTCTTACAAAATATATTACTTACAACATTAATTATTTACAAAATATATTAAAAAATTAATGACTTACACAATTAATGACTTACAAAGTATATTACTTAAAAAAATTATTACTTAATAAATTTATTACTTAAAAATTTATTACTTAAAAAATTTATTACTTACAAAATTTATTACTTACAAAATTTATTACTACCAAAATTCATTACTTAAAAAATTTATTACTTACAAAATTTATTACTTACAAAATTTATTACTTACAAAATTTATTAATACAAAATTTATTAATACAAAATTTATTACTTACAAAATATATTACTTAAAAAATTTATTACTTACAAAATTATTACTTAAACATTCATTACTTACAAAATTTATTACTTAAAAAATTTATTACTTACAAAATTTATTACTTACAAAATTTATTAATACAAAAGTTATTACTTACAAAATATATTACTTAAAAAATTTATTACTTACAAAATTTATTACTTAAAAAATTAATTACTTACAAAATTTATTACTACAAAATTTATTACTTAAAAAATTAATTACTTACAAAATTTATTACTACAAAATTTATTACTTACAAAATTTATTACTTACAAAATTTATTACTTACAAAATGTACTACTTACAAGATATATTACTTACAGAATTTATTACTTACAAAATTTATTACTTACAAGATATATTACTTACAAAATTTATTACTAAAAATTTATTACTTACAAAATTTATTACTTACAAAATTTATTACTACAAAATTTATTACTTACAAAATATATTACTTATATAATTTATTACTTACAAAATTTATTACTTACAACATTCATTACTTACAAAATTTATTACTTACAAAATTTATTACTTACAGAATATATTACTTATATAATTTATTACTTACAAAATTTATTGCTTACAAAATTTATTACTTACAAAATTTATTACTACAACATTCATTACTTACAAAATTTATTACTAAAAAATTCATTACTAACAAAATTTATTACTAAAAAATTCATTACTTACAAAATTTATTACTTACAAAATTTATTACTACAAAATTTATTACTTACAAAATTTATTACTACAAAATTTATTACTACAACATTCATTACTTACAAAATTTATTACTAAAAAATTCATTACTTACAAAATTTATTACTAAAAAATTCATTACTTACAAAATTTATTACTTACAAAATTTATTACTACAAAATTTATTACTTACAAAATTTATTACTACAAAATTTATTACTACAAAATTTATTACTTACAAAATTTATTACTTACCAAAATTTATTACTTACAAAATTTATTACTTACAAAATTTATTACTTACAAAATTTATTACTTACAAAATTTATTACTTACAAAATTTATTACTTACAAAATTTATTACTTACAAAATGTATTACTAAAAATTTATTACTTACAAAATGTATTACTACAAAATTTATTACTACAAAATTTATTACTTACAAAATTTATTACTACAAAGTTTATTACTTACAAAATTTATTACTTACAAAATGTATTACTACAAAATTTATTACTTACAAAATTTATTACTTACAAAATTTATTACTTACAAAATTTATTACTTACAAAATTTATTACTTACAAAATTTATTACTTACAAAATTTATTACTTACAAAATTTATTACTTACAAAATTTATTACTTACAAAATTTATTACTAAAAAATTCATTACTTACAATATTTATTACTTACAAAATTTATTACTACAAAATTTATTACATACAAAATTTATTACTACAAAATTTATTACTTACAAAATTTATTACTACAAAATTTATTACTACAAAATTTATTACTTACAAAATTTATTACTTACAAAATTTATTACTACAATATTTATTACGTACAAAATTTATTACTTACAAAATTTATTACTAAAAAATTCATTACTTACAAAATTTATTACTTACAAAATTTATTACTACAAAATTTATTACTTACAAAATGTATTACTACAAAATTTATTACTTACAAAATGTATTACTACAAAATTTATTACTACAATATTTATTACTTACAAAATTTATTACTTACAAAATTTATTACTACAAAATTCATTACTTACAAAATTTATTACTTACAAAATTTATTACTACAAAATTTATTACTTACAAAATTTATTACTTACAAAATTAATTACTTACAAAATTTATTACTACAAAATTTATTGCTTACAAAATTTATTACTTAAAACATTTATTACTACAAAATTTATTACTTACAAAATTTATTACTACAAAATTTATTACTTACAAAATTTATTACTTACAAAATTTATTACTTACAAAATTTATTACTACAAAATTTATTACTTACAAAATTTATTACTACAAAATTTATTACTACAACATTTATTACTTACAAAATTTATTACTAAAAAATTCATTACTTACAAAATTTATTACTAAAAAATTCATTACTTACAAAATTTATTACTTACAAAATTTATTACTACAAAATTTATTACTTACAAAATATATTACTTATATAATTTATTACTTACAAAATTTATTACTTACAACATTCATTACTTACAAAATTTATTACTTACAAAATTTATTACTTACAGAATAT
The DNA here is from genome assembly GCF_053919585.1 of Euprymna scolopes. Lineage (NCBI taxonomy): Eukaryota > Metazoa > Mollusca > Cephalopoda > Sepiida > Sepiolidae > Euprymna > Euprymna scolopes. The sequence goes on from NC_136499.1 coordinate 5,591,194, forward strand.
ATTACTTATATAATTTATTACTTACAAAATTTATTGCTTACAAAATTTATTACTTACAAAATTTATTACTACAACATTCATTACTTACAAAATTTATTACTAAAAAATTCATTACTAACAAAATTTATTACTAAAAAATTCATTACTTACAAAATTTATTACTTACAAAATTTATTACTACAAAATTTATTACTTACAAAATTTATTACTACAAAATTTATTACTACAACATTCATTACTTACAAAATTTATTACTAAAAAATTCATTACTTACAAAATTTATTACTAAAAAATTCATTACTTACAAAATTTATTACTTACAAAATTTATTACTACAAAATTTATTACTTACAAAATTTATTACTACAAAATTTATTACTACAAAATTTATTACTTACAAAATTTATTACTTACCAAAATTTATTACTTACAAAATTTATTACTTACAAAATTTATTACTTACAAAATTTATTACTTACAAAATTTATTACTTACAAAATGTATTACTAAAAATTTATTACTTACAAAATGTATTACTACAAAATTTATTACTACAAAATTTATTACTTACAAAATTTATTACTACAAAGTTTATTACTTACAAAATTTATTACTTACAAAATGTATTACTACAAAATTTATTACTTACAAAATTTATTACTTACAAAATTTATTACTTACAAAATTTATTACTTACAAAATTTATTACTTACAAAATTTATTACTTACAAAATTTATTACTACAAAATTTATTACTTACAAAATTTATTACTTACAAAATTAATTACTTACAAAATTTATTACTACAAAATTTATTGCTTACAAAATTTATTACTTAAAACATTTATTACTACAAAATTTATTACTTACAAAATTTATTACTACAAAATTTATTACTTACAAAATTTATTACTTACAAAATTTATTACTTACAAAATTTATTACTACAAAATTTATTACTTACAAAATTTATTACTACAAAATTTATTACTACAACATTTATTACTTACAAAATTTATTACTAAAAAATTCATTACTTACAAAATTTATTACTAAAAAATTCATTACTTACAAAATTTATTACTTACAAAATTTATTACTACAAAATTTATTACTTACAAAATTTATTACTTACAAAATTTATTACTACAAAATTTATTACTTACAAAATTTATTACTTACCAAAATTTATTACTTACAAAATTTATTACTTACAAAATTTATTACTTACAAAATTTATTACGTACAAATTAATTACTTATAACATTTTTTAATTACAAAATCTTTTACGTACAAAATTTATTACTACAAAATTTATTACTTACAAAATTTATTACTTACAAAATGTATTACTAAAAATTTATTACTACAAAATTTATTACTTACAAAATTTATTACTTACCAAAATTTATTACTTACAAAATTTATTACTTACAAAATATATTACTTACAAAATTTATTACGTACAAATTAATTACTTATAACATTTTTTAATTACAAAATCTTTTACGTACAAAATTTATTACTACAAAATTTATTACTTACAAAATTTATTATTTACAAAATTTATTACTTACAAAATTTATTACTTACAAAATTTATTACTTACAAAATTTATTACTTACAAAATTTATTACTTACAAAATTTATTACTAAAAAATTCATTACTTACAATATTTATTACTTACAAAATTTATTACTACAAAATTTATTACATACAAAATTTATTACTTACAAAATTTATTACTTACAAAATTTATTACTACAAAATTTATTACTACAAAATTTATTACTTACAAAATTTATTACTTACAAAATGTATTACTACAAAATTTATTACTACAAAATTTATTACTTACAAAAATTAATACTAACAAAACGTATTACTTACAAAATTTATTACTTACAAAATTTATTACTTACAAAATATTTATTACTTACAAAACATATTACTTACAAAATTTATTACTACAGTTTTTATTACTTACAAATTTATTACTTAAAAAAGTTATTACTACAAAATGTATTACTTACAAAAGTTATTATTACAAAATTTATTACTTACTAAATTTATTAATACAAAATTTATTACTTACAAAATTTATTACTTACAAAATGTATTACTTACAAAATTTATTACTACAAAATTTATTACTTACAAAATTTATTACTACAAAATTTATTACTTACAAAATTTATTACTTACAAAATTTATTACTTACAAAATTTATTACTTTCAAAATTTATTACTACAAAATTTATTGCTTACAAAATTTATTCCTACAAAATTTATTACTTACAAACTTTATTCCTACAAAATTTATTACTTACAAAATTTATTCCTACAAAATTTATTACTTACAAAATTTATTACTTACAAAATTTATTACTTACAAAATTTATTACTTACAAAATATATTACTTACAAAATTTATTACTTACAAAATTTATTACTTACAAAATGTATTACTAAAAATTTATTACTTACAAAATGTATTACTACAAAATTTATTACTACAAAATTTATTACTTACAAAATTTATTACTACACAATTTATTACTTACAAAATTTATTACTTACAAAATTTATTACTTACAAAATTTATTACTTACAAAATTTATTACTTACAAAATTTATTACTTACAAAATTTAATACTACAAAATTTATTACTTACAAAATTTATTACTACAAAATTTATTACTTACAAAATTTATTACTTACAAAATTTAATACTACAAAATTTATTACTTACAAAATTTAAATTCTTACAAAATATATTGCTTACAAAATTAATTACTCCTAAATTAATTATTAATAAATTAATTATTACTAAATTCATTATCTACAAAACATATCACTTACTATGTTAATTACTTAACAATTAATTACTTACAATATTTATTACTAACAGAAATTATTACAAAATTAATTACTTACAAAATATGTTACTTACACAATGACTTATTTACGAATTTATTACTTACAAAAATAAATTTCTTACAAAACTTATTATTTACCAAATCAATTGCTTACAAAATTATTACTTACAAAATTATTTCCTGACAAAATTTATTTTTTCAAAATTGATTACTTAGTAAATTATTTACTAAATTAATTAGTTACAATTTGTTTTAATTACAAAATTGATTACTTATGATATTAATTTCTTACAAAATTAATTGTTTACAAAATAAATTATTTACAAAATTAATTTCTCACAAAACAAATAGGTCTTTTTTAGAAAATGATTGGTATTAAAATACAAAAAAAAATCTTATTAATTTCGATATCCAATATTGTTATGGATGGAAAACGTCAAAAATACGATAGTCACACAACTGTTGCTAGTTGGTGTCCTCCCTCCTGTACCCGAGTAAACGTTGGATTAATTAGGTATTACCAGAATGAAACAGCAGAAAAAATATCATATTCTGCTGACACAATCTGGTTATTTGATTCTTCTTTTTCACGAATGTGAAGTCCCTATTCCCTAGCCGCCATGCAAAATAGATGAATTAGAAGTTGAACATAGACGTAGTGTTTACAATGAATCGTCGACGATAAGTGTTATATTTCGACGTTAAATAACCGATAAATGCTTTACATGCTATAAAACCGATAAAAACGAAACGATACTTTGTTGGCCATTAACGTCATTTGTCACCTGTTTACTTCTTGTGCTCTCTTCCCCTTCTACCTTTTTTGTCAGTCTCTATTAGTCTGTCTTCCTCTGTCTCTCTCTTTCAATTTATCTCCTTTTCTCTCTTTCTCTCTCCCTATATATTTATTGCATTGAATGTTACCATCCAGATTTATCCTCATTCCCCTACAGACTAGAGGTCTTCCTCTAGAGTTTATCCAAATTTCCCCTCGCCCCTGTTATAGAGCGTAATGTGATCAGCAAATATACTCATCTCAGAGACAATTTTATCAGGGAGTTCATTTATGAAAATCAACAATAATAAAGTCAATCCAATGATTGACTCTTGAGGAATTTCCGCATTTATATCATATTGACCATCGAAGACGATCTGGATTCTTCTCTTATTTAAGAAGGATTTAATTATATTTAATATTCGTCCAGTAATATCATAAGATCTGATTTTCATGACAAAACTATCATGACACATCCTGACAATTGCCCTACATCACCCTGCTTTATGCAGTACATGGTATATATGTTCAGAGATTACAGTTAAGATATCTGCAGTAGAACGGGCTTGTCTAAACCAATATTGTTGGTCGGATAGAAGTTTAGCACCTGTAAGGTGGTTGACTAGCGTATGATTTATTATGAACTCAGATATTTTGGCGAAAATAGGGAGGAAACTAATATGGCGATTATTTAATTGGTCAGTTCTTTCGCCAGAATTCTTGTAAACTGGTACCACAGAAGCAGTTTTTCAGTAGTCAGGAAAGCAAGGTTCGTTAAGGCATTTGTTGAAAAGTTTGGAGAGAACCGGAGTAACATCAACGAAGCATTTTTTTTAATAGTTCAACCGAGATGAGATCATGTTTACATACTTCCTAGGTGTCTAGGTTTTTTATGATATCATGTACTTGAGAATGGTGATTTCCAAATCATCTAGTGTAGTTTCTGTCCGCAGAGAAAACTCTGGGTGGAAGTGGTTTGCTGAGTCCAAAGTAAAATTTGAGGCAAAATGACTTGCAAGCATGTTAGCCTTCTTGGTTGTCGTGCAAACAATCTCAGGATTTTTGGACATTGGAGGAATTGTTGATTGCCCATTATTTACTACACTGTTGTAGATTTCTCAGAAATCACGAGTTTGTTAAATTCTGCGCTTCAATGCGTTTTCTGGTAGTTTGGGATATTCTCTCTTAGTTATTTATTTCTCACAATTGCGTTTAGCTTCTATAAACTATTGTCTGTTTTTACTGGCCTTATGTCGGATAAATCTGCGGTATGCATGCTGCCTTTAAGCAATGGCAAGTAGAAGTAAACCATTGGAAAGAGTGAGGTTTGCTATGGGAACATGGGCTTTTATTGCCGCTTTGAACCATTCAGTGGTCTCATTTTGAAGAAAGAGTAAAGATATTACTTCATGAGGCATCTCTGGTGGGATCATTGATGGCTTTTCAGTTAGTCTTCTTATAGTACCTGTCGTTTTGAGTAATGGCTCTTCAGGTTTGGGTTGAGAGTTTAGGATGATGTCTACCATTATCACAGCGTGATCAGCACTCCCAATGTGGCTAGATGAAGAGCTACACAATTTTCAGATACTGTGATCAGGAATAGATTTAGACGTGAGGCATATTGATCTTGGTGGTCTGAGAAACGTGTCGGAAATGTAACTGTGTGTGATAGGGAATAAGATATAGAGAAGCTATGTATTATGCTACCAGCTGCGTCTGTGTGAGCAGAGAAACAGAGGCAATTACTGTGGTGGATATTAAAGTCACCATATACATATACTTGCGCACTGGTATAAAGGGAGAGTGCTGTATATGCTGTCAGAGACTTTATTGATTAGTGTACAGTTCTGGGTCGAGAGAGAGAGAGAGCGGTACAGAAAATATAAATTGCTAGGTTAAATCTAAGGTCATGTGTTTTGATTCTCTAAGCAAGTAGAAGGAGTTTCGAATGTAGACTCCAAATCCCTGCATATGTCTGCTTGAGTCCTTACGGCAAAAAGGGAGATAACCAGACATGTTAAAGATGTAGAAGTGAAGGCAAGTTTCACTTAGCGCCAAAATATTCGGGGAGTTTGTTAGAAGGAATTATTCAACATCATCTAAATTAGTTCTAAGTCCGAGGATATTCGTGAATTCAAGTATCAAGGGAGGAGGCAAATTGCTTTTCTTTGAATTTACGCCTGGCATATTATACGGCATAATCACGTTGACACACCGGTTCCCGCTGGATCACCGAAGTTAAGCAGAGTTGAGCCTGGTCAGTACTAAATGGGTGACCATTTGGGACTTTCAGGTGCTGTATGTGCTCTCCGCTTATCTCGGCATTGTTTCCAGTCGACCTGGTCTTCTCTTTACCACTGGACCCAAACAATGTCGATTCAGGAGAAGTGTGGTTAGGGATTGTGCAACCATTGCCTCACAATTACACGCGCAACTGCCCCTACAGGGGTATCCTTTGTCTTTCAAGACTGAACGGAGGCATCGATCGGTCGACGCCTGGTTTGATCGTAAGTTTTGATTGAACTGTCATTTTATTTTATTTAAAAGTTTTAGTTTTAAAGTGAAACGTGCTGGACTAAGTGGTTGTGTAGAACACTAAACGTGCAACACAAGTAGACCATCAGCTGACTCTTCATCTACAGGATTGTTGACTCGGGATAGCCCACCAGAGATGGGTGCAAGGTCCCTTTCCATGCGCAACGTGGCACTACAATCATCCCGATATTATAAAACTTAGAATGGAGCAGCCGCTCTAAGTGCTACCAATGAGTTAGGGCACATGCACTGCCAGTCGAAATAGAGTAGCCAGACAAACTGTCAAACCGGAACCCCCAAACCACAAGACAAAATTCAACCCAATTCATGAGTTTTAGGAGATGGTGTTGTAGCAGGGGGAGGATCTGTGTTCATTGCCTAATTAGGAAACAAATTCAAACATTGGGTGTTTCTATCAAGTCCCTGTGATCGCATCTGTGCGCCTAGCTAATAAGCAAAGAAGGGTATGAAAGCCAGCAAAAAAAAAAACAAAAAAAAAAATAAATAAATAAAAAAAAACAACATATCTACTTTTTAAGTTTAAGTTTGCAAATCTGTAATTTGTTCGAGTCACAAGCTCTAGGAAGGTCGTCGACCAGGATTGAACAGGCCTCCCTCTCATTTGTTTAGTGTCAAGACGCATGAAGTAAGTAGCACAGGTTTTGCTTCAGAATTTTCCTTCTCATATACGGATGTTAATCAGCACTGAGAGGGTTAGTCCCGTGCCCGCGTCCTAAACCAGGTATTTCTGCGACCCCGCATGAGTAGTTATGATTAATTGAGTTGGTACTAAAAGTTATATATCTACTGAAAAGTTACACTCCTCAAAATAACTGAAAAGAATATTACTATGTTTCCATTTCGGTGTTAATGGAAAAGAGGGAGGTAAGAAGCGGTGAAAGCGTCTAGATTTACAACTGGTTGATTTAAGAGAGGAGTTAAAATATTGTTTATATATTAGTTTAAGATTAGAATAATATATATATATATATATATATATATATATATATATATATAGAGAGAGAGAGAGAGAGAGAGAGAACACACTCAAACCCGCACACACAGATATACAAACGTGCGCACACACACACACACACACACACACACACACACACACACACACACACACACACACACACACATATATATAATGTTTACCTAAAAACTATTATAATCGAAATTGATATAATCGGAGTCTGTATGCCTATTTTTATAAAGAAACATTTTAGTTTCGATGTATTATTTCTTATTAAAATTTAAAAAACTTTATGCCCCTTATTCTTTTATTCCCTTATTCTTTTATTCCCTTATTCTTTTATTCCCTTATTCTTTTATTCCTATTCTTTTATCCCTATTCTTTTATCCACTATTTTCATTCCTTATTTTTCCCTCGCCATCTTCTACATTCATTCTCTTATTAAATATATCCTTTTCTACCCCTACTCAGTACACCTTTTTTTCTGCAGTTGAAAATTTTCTGATGCTCTCACCTCTCTCTCATTGTATTTCACCTAAACGTTTCCATTTCTAATCTAAAAGGTAATCAAAATTGGTGTTATCTATTTTGCCCACACTTTTGCTATAATGCTGATTGTTTTCTTCTTCTTATGAGAAGCATATAGCTTTGAATTGCCATGGTCTAAAGATCTCCATCTCAATTATTGTAATCGTCTTTCATCTTATTGATATGATAATGTAATAAAGTTCTTATGTAACTTTCATCCTTATATATATATATATATATATATATATATATATATATATATATATATATATATAAATATATTACAATAAAAATCCGGGCATGAAAAGTAATATGGTTAAGCTTTAACACGGAAAAGAAAATGGCAAGATATTCTGGTGAAATTATAATAAATTTATAACTTTAAATATTGCAACATACAGATTCTTTTTTTAAAATTCAATTAAACATATTATAATCAATTCTTTTTTCTATTGTAATCCATGATTTTTCCAGATTCCAGTAAATTCACTTGTTCTTTGTTTAATTTCAGTCTAATTTTTTGCCCCAATTAACATAACATACACATATATAATTACAATGTACAGAACTAGTCTGCTTTCAATAAAATCCCCCAATAATTTCATTCCTTCTGTTTCTTTTGTTACTTCTCTTTTCGCGAGAGCGGTTAATTGTTAGCAACAGTAGTCGCTGACGTGGTTGCTATGGAAATCAGTCATAAAAACGTCTCTCACCTCACTATATTTTTTGTTCTATTTTGAACACCAGTAAATTCATCATAACTTTTGTTTTACTCAACGAAAATTAAACATTTTTTTTTTTCACAACATAGCCAAGAATGTAATCTATAAACTACGCTTGTTTGAAATTTGGTCGACAAATGAGTGAGCGGTGAAGCTTTAATGCAGTTATTAATGAATAAAACTGCCGCTTAACCATATATTCAAACACAACCGTGTGTGTATATATATATATATATATATATATATATATATATATATATATATATATATATATAATAGGATTAATTATTCACCTAAAAAACAAAAATGAACAGGCGCCACATATAAATTAATTATAACTAGACTATTACTCACTACCTTACGTAGGTTATGCGCATATTTGTAGTTGCAATCATCCGTTATAATAAAATATATATGCTGTTACAAGTGCCACAATCTAAACTACGTCTAACGTTACCGTGATAGCAAAATGTTTCCCTCCTAATTTTGTTATCTCCTCCAAAGCCTTTTAGTATCTACAACTTTTAACATTTGTCGCAAGTTTTGCCCGATGAGCGTTCGTATTTGTTTTTTACCTACATACATTTCATATTAATTTTTACATTTTCCGTTATAAAATTACTTACTGTTATTTAACTGTTTATTTCCGTCGCTCTCATTGGCTGCCCATTTCGATTACAATTTTTTTCTGTTTTACGAACAGTTAAGTACGAAACCAAGATGGCGTCAGTCATCACACGAACAAAATTATCATAATACATCCACTACTGAATTACGAGCTCTACAGTCGCAGAACCTTCAGGTACTTCGAACCTAAAACATTCTTACACAAGAAGAGATTATGTTATTAAATATTTCCTACGCTTCCGTTTTCATGTTTATTCTTTGTTTACACGTGTAGTCTATTAGCCGCATACAAGTACTGAAAACATAGTAAGCTTATGATAAAGTCTTGCAACTGTCATTTGCAGAATCTAATGCAATAACAAAATCTTTGCAAGAGTTTACATCGCGAAAAACTGACGTAGAAACACAAAAAAGTAATAATTGAAATATATGTGTTATCGCTTCGGATAAGAATAATAATAACAAAACTAAATATTGGATCAACCAATACAAAATTTACAGAAACATTCAGTTGCTTTTATATTTATTCTTTCTTTTTGCATCAGAATTACATATTTGTTTTGCTTTTTTTAGTTTGAAAAACTATTCCATTTCGTTATAAAACATTGTTCTCTCTTTTTTATTATCTTCAGTTTCTAAAAATGCCCACCGCTTGATTCCCACCCCCCAGGTTATCGTTTTCTTTTTCAGCTGGAACGAGTATGTCACGGCGCTAGAAATTTATACAGTAAATATTTATTGATTTCTTTGTATTTATTAGTAAAATACATGTTTTTGTTTTTGTTATTAGTTATTACAATAATGTTTTACATTTTTTTTTGTTTTTGGTTATTACAATAATGTTTTACAGTTTTTTTTGTTTTTGGTTATTACAATAATGTTTTACAGTTTTTTTTTTGTTTTTGGCTATTACAATAATGTTTTACAGTTTTTTTTTGTTTTTGGCTATTACAATAATGTTTTACAGTTTTTTTTTTTGTTTTTGGCTATTACAATAATGTTTTACAGTTTTTGTTTTTGTTATTGGTTATTACAATAATGTTTTACAGTTTTTATTGTTTTTGGTTTTTGGTTATTACAATGGTTTTTGGTTATTACAATAATGTTTTACAGTTTTTTTGTTTGTAAAACATTATTGTAATAATAATGTTTTACAGTTTTTTTTGTTTTTGGTAATTACAATAATGTTTTAGAGTTTTTTTTTGTTTTTGGTTATTACAATAATGTTTTACATGTTTTTCTGTTTTTGGTTATTACAATAATGTTTTACAGGTTTTGTTTTGTTTTTGGTTATTACAGTAATGTTTTATAGTTTTTTTTTTGTTTTTGGTTATTACAGTAATGTTTTATAGTTTTTTTTTGTTTTTGGTTATTACAATAATGTTTTACAGTTTTTTTTGTTTTTGTTTATTACAATAATGTTTTAAATTATTTTTTTGTTTTTGGTTATTACAATAATGTTTTACACGTTTTTTTTGTTCTTGGTTATTACAATAATGTTTTATAGTTTTTATTCGGTTATTACAATAATGTTTTACAGTATTTTTTTTGTTTTTGGTTATTACAATAATGTTTTACATGTTTTTTTTTGTTTCTGGTTATTACAATAATGTTTTACAGGTTTTTTATTTGGTTATTACAATAATGTTTTACAGTTTTTTTTTGTTTTTGGTTATTACAATAATGTTTTACAGTTTTTTTTTGTTTTTGGTTATTACAGTAATGTTTTTCAGCTTTTTTTTGGTTTTGGTTATTACAATAATGTTTTACGAGTTTTTTTTTGTTTCTGGTTATAACAATAATGTTTTACAGTTTTTTTTTTATTTTGGTTATTACAATAATGTCTTACAGTTTTTTGTATTTGGTTATTACAATAATGTTGTACAGTTTTTTTGTATTTTGTTATTACAATAATGTTTTACAGTTTTTTTATTTTTGGTTATTACAATAATGTTTTACAGTTTTTTTTTGTTTTTGGTTATTACAATAACGTTTTACATTTTTTTTTGTTTTTGGTTATTACAATAATGTATTAATTTTTTTTGTTATTGGTTATTAGAATAATGTTTTACATTTTTTTTGTTTTTGTTTATTACAATATTGTTTTACAATTTTTTTTGGTTATTACAATATTGCTTTACATTTTTTTTGTTTTTGGTTATTACAATATTGTTTTACTTTTTTTTTTGTTATTGGTTATCACAATAATGTTTTACAGTTTTTTTTGTTTTTGGTTATTGCAATAATGTTTTACATTTTTGTTTTGTTTTTGGTTATTACAATAATGTTTTACAGTTTTTTTGTTTTTGGTTATTGCAAGATTGTTTTATAGTTTTTTTGTTTTTGGTTATTACAATATTGTTTTACAGTTTTTTTTGTTTTTGGTTATTACAATAATGTTTTACAGTTTTTTGTTTTTGGTTATTACAATAATGTTTTACAGTTTGTTTTGTTTTTGTTTATTACAATAATGTTTTACAGTTTTTTTTTTTTATTACAATAATGTTTTACGATTTTTTTTTGTATTTGGTTATTACAATAATGTTTTACAGTTTATTTTTGTTTTTAGTTATTACAATAATACTTTACAGTTTTTTGTTTTTTTGTTATTAAAAAAATGTTTTACAGTTTTTGTTTTTAGTTATTGCAATAATGTATTACATTTTTTGTTTTTGGTTATTACAATAATGTTTTACAGGTTTTTTGTTTTTGGTTATTAAAATAATGTTTTACAGATTTTTGTTTTTGGTTATTACAATAATGTATTACATTTTTTTGTTTTTCGTTATTACAAGAATGTTTTACAGTGTTTTTGTTTTTGGTTATTACAATAATGTTTTACATTTTTTTTGTTTTTGGTTATTACAATAATGTTTTACAGTTTTTTTGTTTTTGGTTATTACAATAATGTTTTACAGTTTTTATTGTTTTTGGTTATTACAATAATGTTTTACAGTTTTTATTATTTTTGGTTATTACAATAATGTTTTACAGGTTTTTTTTGTTTTTGGTTATTACAATAATGTTTTACAGTGTTTTGTTTTTGGTTATTACAATAATGTTTTTAATTTTTTTTGTTTTTGGTTATTACAATAATGTTTTACAGTTTTTTTTGTTTTTGGTTATTACAATAATGTTTTACAGTTTTTATTGTTTTTGGTTATTACAATAATGTATTACGTTTTTTTGTTGGTTATTACAATAATGTATTACATTTTTTTTGTTTTTGGTTATTACAATAATATTTTACAGTGTTTTTGTTTTTGGTTATTACAATAATGTTTTACAGTATTTTTGTTATTACAATAATGTATTACATTTTTTTTGTTTTTGGTTATTACAATAATGGTTTACAGGTTTTTTTTGTGTTTGGTTATTACAATAATATTTTACAGTTTTTTTTGGTTATTACAATAATGTATTACAGGTTTTGATTTGTTTGTTGGTTATTACAATAATGTTTTACATATTTTTTTTGTTTTTCTTATTACAATAATGTTTTACAGGTATTTTAGGTTTTCGTTATTACAATAATATTTTACACTCTTTTTTGTTTTTGGTTATTACAATAATGTTTTACAGTTTTTTTTCTTTTGGTTATTACAATAATGTGTTACAGTTTTTTTTTGTTTTTTGGTTATTACAATAATGGTTTACAGTCTTTGTTTTGTTTTTGTTTATTACAATAATGGTTTACAAGTTTTTTTAGATTTTGGTCATTACAATGTTGTACACATTTTTGTATTTTGGTTTTATGTGTTACAGTTTTTTTGTTTTTGGTTATTACAATAATGTTTTACAGTTTTTTGTTTTTGGTTATTACAATAATGTTTTACGTTTTGTTTTTGTTTTGATTATTACAATAATGTTTTACAGTTTTATTTTGTTTTTGGTCATTACAATAATGTGTTACAGGCTTTTTTATTTTTGGTTAATAATGTTTTATAGGTTTTGCTTTGATTTTGGTTATTACAATAATGTTTTACAGGTTTTGTATTTGTTTTTTTGTTATTACAATAATGTTTTACAGTTTTTTTATTTTGGTTATTACAATAATGTTTTACAGTTTTTTTATGTTTGGTTATTACAATAAGGTTTTACAGTTTTTTTTTGTTTTTGGTTATTACAATAATGTTTTACAGGCTTTTTTTGTTTTTGGTTACTACAATAATGTTTTACAGTTTTTTTTGTTTTTGGTTATTACAATAATGTATTAATTTTTTTTGTTATTGGTTATTAGAATAATGTTTTACATTTTTTTGTTTTTGGTTATTACAATAACGTTTTACAGTTTTCTTTGTTTTTGTTTATTACAATATTGTTTTACAGTTTTTTTTTGGTTATTACAATATTGTTTTACATTTTTTTTGTTTTTGGTTATTACAATATTGTTTTACATTTTTTTTTGTTATTGATATCACAATAATGTTTTACAGTTGTTTTTGTTTTTGGTTATTGCAATAATGTTTTACATTTTTTTTTGTTTTTGGTTATTACAATATTGTTTTACAGTTTTTTTTGTTTTTGGTTATTGCAATAATGTTTTATAGTTTTTTTTGTGTTTGGTTATTACAATATTGTTTTACAGTTTGTTTTGTGTTTGGTTATTGCAATAATGTTTTATAGGTTTTTGTTTTTAGTTATTACAATAATGTTTTACAGTTTTTTTGTTTTTAGTTATTGCAATAATGTTTTACAGATTTTTTTGTTTTTGGCTATTACAATAATGTTTTACTGTTTTTATCTTTTGGTTATTGCAATAATGTTTTATAGTTTTTTTTGTGTTTGGTTATTACAATATTGTTTTACAGTTTTTTTTGTGTTTGGTTATTGCAATAATGTTTTATAGGTTTTTTGTTTTTGGTTATTACAATAATGTTTTACATTTTTTTTTGTTTTTGTTTATTACACTAATGTTTTACGAGTTTTTTTTGTTTTTGGTTATTAAAATAATGTTTTACAGTTTTTTTGTATTTGGTTATTACAATAATGTTTTACAGTTTTTTTTGTTTTTGGTTATTACAATAATGCTTTACAGTTTTTTTTTTTTTTGTTAGTAAAATAATGTTTTACAGTTTTTTGTTTTTGGTTATTACAATAATGTTTTAAATTATTTTTTTGTTTTTGGTTATTACAATAATGTTTTACACGTTTTTTTTGTTCTTGGTTATTACAATAATGTTTTATAGTTTTTATTTGGTTATTACAATAATGTTTTACAGTATTTTTTTTGTTTTTGGTTATTACAATAATGTTTTACATGTTTTTTTTTTCTGGTTATTACAATAATGTTTTACAGGTTTTTTATTTGGTTATTACAATAATGTTTTACAGTTTTTTTTTGTTTTTGGTTATTACAGTAATGTTTTTCAGCTTTTTTTTGGTTTTGGTTATTACAATAATGTTTTACGAGTTTTTTTTTGTTTCTGGTTATAACAATAATGTTTTACAGTTTTTTTTTATTTTGGTTATTACAATAATGTCTTACAGTTTTTTGTATTTGGTTATTACAATAATGTTGTACAGTTTTTTTGTATTTTGTTATTACAATAATGTTTTACAGTTTTTTTATTTTTGGTTATTACAATAATTTTTTACAGTTTTTTTTGTTTTTGGTTATTACAATAATGTTTTACAGGTTTTTTTGTTTTTGGTTACTACAATAACGTTTTACATTTTTTTTTGTTTTTGGTTATTACAATAATGTATTAATTTTTTTTGTTATTGGTTATTAGAATAATGTTTTACATTTTTTTTTGTTTTTATTTATTACAATATTGTTTTACAGTTTTTTTTGGTTATTACAATATTGTTTTACAGTTTTTTTATTTTTGGTTATCACAATAATGTTTTACAGTTTTTTTTGTTTTTGGTTATTGCAATAATGTTTTACATTTTTGTTTTGTTTTTGGTTATTACAATAATGTTTTACAGTTTTTTTGTTTTTGGTTATTGCAAGATTGTTTTATAGTTTTTTTGTTTTTGGTTATTACAATATTGTTTTACAGTTTTTTTTGTTTTTGGTTATTACAATAATGTTTTACAGTTTTTTGTTTTTGGTTATTACAATAATGTTTTACAGTTTTTTTTGTTTTTGTTTATTACAATAATGTTTTACAGTTTTTTTTTTATTACAATAATGTTTTACGAGTTTTTTTTGTATTTGGTTATTACAATAATGTTTTACAGTTTATTTTTGTTTTTAGTTATTACAATAATAATTTACAGTTTTTTGTTTTTTGTTATTAAAAAAATGTTTTACAGTTTTTGTTTTTGGTTATTGCAATAATGTATTACATTTTTTGTTTTTGGTTATTACAATAATGTTTTACAGGTTTTTTGTTTTTGGTTATTAAAATAATGTTTTACAGATTTTTGTTTTTGGTTATTACAATAATGTATTACATTTTTTTTGTTTTTCGTTATTACAATATTGTTTTACAGTTTTTTTGTTTTTGGTTATTACAAGAATGTTTTACAGTGTTTTTGTTTTTGGTTATTACAATAATGTTTTACATTTTTTTTGTTTTTGGTTATTACAATAATGTTTTACAGTTGTTTTGTTTTTGGTTATTACCATAATGTTTTACAGTTTTTATTGTTTTTGGTTATTACAATAATGTTTTACAGTTTTTATTATTTTTGGTTATTACAATAATGTTTTACAGGTTTTTTTTGTTTTTGGTTATTACAATAATGTTTTACAGTTTTTTGTTTTTGGTTATTACAATAATGTTTTACAGTTTTTATTGTTTTTGGTTATTACAATAATGTATTACGTTTTTTTGTTGGTTATTACAATAATGTATTACATTTTTTTTGTTTTTGGTTATTACAATAATATTTTACAGTGTTTTTGTTTTTGGTTATTACAATAATGTTTTACAGTATTTTTGTTATTACAATAATGTATTACATTTTTTTTGTTTTTGGTTATTACAATAATGGTTTACAGGTTTTTTTGTGTTTGGTTATTACAATAATATTTTACAGTTTTTTTTGGTTATTACAATAATGTTTTACAGGTTTTTTATTTGGTTATTACAATAATGTATTACAGGTTTTGATTTGTTTGTTGGTTATTACAATAATGTTTTACATATTTTTTTGTTTTTCTTATTACAATAATGTTTTACAGGTTTTTTAGGTTTTCGTTATTACAATAATATTTTACACTCTTTTTTGTTTTTGGTTATTACAATAATGTTTTACAGTTTTTTTTCTTTTGGTTATTACAATAATGTGTTACAGTTTTTTTTTGTTTTTTGGTTATTACAATAATGGTTTACAGTCTTTGTTTTGTTTTTGTTTATTACAATAATGGTTTACAAGTTTTTTTAGATTTTGGTCATTACAATGTTGTACACTTTTTTGTATTTTGGTTTTATGTGTTACAGTTTTTTTGTTTTTGGTTATTACAATAATGTTTTACAGTTTTTTGTTTTTGGTTATTACAATAATGTTTTACGTTTTGTTTTTGTTTTGATTATTACAATAATGTTTTACAGTTTTATTTTGTTTTTGGTCATTACAATAATGTGTTACAGGCTTTTTTATTTTTGGTTAATAATGTTTTATAGGTTTTGCTTTGATTTTGGTTATTACAATAATGTTTTACAGGTTTTGTATTTGTTTTTTTGTTATTACAATAATGTTTTACAGTTTTTTTTATTTTGGTTATTACAATAATGTTTTACAGTTTTTTATGTTTGGTTATTACAATAAGGTTTTACAGTTTTTTTTTTGTTTTTGGTTATTACAATAATGTTTTACAGGTTTTTTTTGTTTTTGGTTACTACAATAATGTTTTACATTTTTTTTTTGTATTTGGTTATTACAATAATGTATTAATTTTTTTTGTTATTGGTTATTAGAATAATGTTTTACATTTTTTTTGTTTTTGGTTATTACAATAATGTTTTACAGTTTTCTTTGTTTTTGTTTATTACAATATTGTTTTACAGTTTTTTTTTTGGTTATTACAATATTGTTTTACATTTTTTTTGTTTTTGGTTATTACAATATTGTTTTACATTTTTTTTGGTTATTGATATCACAATAATGTTTTACAGTTTTTTTTGTTTTTTGTTATTGCAATAATGTTTTACATTTTTGTTTTGTTTTTGGTTATTACAATATTGTTTTACAGTTTGTTTTGTTTTTGGTTATTGCAATAATGTTTTATAGTTTTTTTTGTGTTTGGTTATTACAATATTGTTTTACAGTTTTTTTTGTGTTTGGTTATTGCAATAATGTTTTATAGGTTTTTGTTTTTGGTTATTACAATAATGTTTTACAGTTTTTTTTCGTTTGGTTATTACAATAATGTGTTACAGTTTTTTTTTGTTTTTTGGTTATTACAATAATGGTTTACAGTCTTTGTTTTGTTTTTGTTTATTACAATAATGGTTTACAAGTTTTTTTAGATTTTGGTCATTACAATGTTGTACACTTTTTTGTATTTTGGTTTTATGTGTTACAGTTTTTTTGTTTTTGGTTATTACAATAATGTTTTACAGTTTTTTGTTTTTGGTTATTACAATAATGTTTTACGTTTTGTTTTTGTTTTGATTATTACAATAATGTTTTACAGTTTTATTTTGTTTTTGGTCATTACAATAATGTGTTACAGGCTTTTTTATTTTTGGTTAATAATGTTTTATAGGTTTTGCTTTGATTTTGGTTATTACAATAATGTTTTACAGGTTTTGTATTTGTTTTTTTGTTATTACAATAATGTTTTACAGTTTTTTTATTTTGGTTATTACAATAATGTTTTACAGTTTTTTATGTTTGGTTATTACAATAAGGTTTTACAGTTTTTTTTTTGTTTTTGGTTATTACAATAATGTTTTACAGGTTTTTTTTGTTTTTGGTTACTACAATAATGTTTTACATTTTTTTTTGTATTTGGTTATTACAATAATGTATTAATTTTTTTTGTTATTGGTTATTAGAATAATGTTTTACATTTTTTTTGTTTTTGGTTATTACAATAATGTTTTACAGTTTTCTTTGTTTTTGTTTATTACAATATTGTTTTACAGTTTTTTTTTTGGTTATTACAATATTGTTTTACATTTTTTTTGTTTTTGGTTATTACAATATTGTTTTACATTTTTTTTGGTTATTGATATCACAATAATGTTTTACAGTTTTTTTTGTTTTTGGTTATTGCAATAATGTTTTACATTTTTGTTTTGTTTTTGGTTATTACAATATTGTTTTACAGTTTGTTTTGTTTTTGGTTATTGCAATAATGTTTTATAGTTTTTTTGTGTTTGGTTATTACAATATTGTTTTACAGTTTTTTTTGTGTTTGGTTATTGCAATAATGTTTTATAGGTTTTTGTTTTTGGTTATTACAATAATGTTTTACAGTTTTTTTGTTTTTAGTTATTGCAATAATGTTTTACAGATTTTTTTGTTTTTGGCTATTACAATAATGTTTTACAGTTTTTTCTTTTGGTTATTGCAATAATGTTTTATAGGTTTTTTGTTTTTGGTTATTACAATAATGTTTTACATTTTTATTTGTTTTTGTTTATTACACTAATGTTTTACGAGTTTTTTTGTTTTTGGTTATTAAAATAATGTTTTACAGTTTTTTTGTATTTGGTTATTACAATAATGTTTTACAGTTTTTTTTTTGTTTTTGGTTATTACAATAATGCTTTACAGTTTTTTTGTTTTTTGTTATTAAAATAATGTTTTACAGTTTTTTGTTTTTGGTTATTGCAATAATGTATTACATTTTTTGTTTTTTGGTTATTACAATAATGTTTTACAGGTTTTTTGTTTTTGGTTATTACAATAATGTTTTACATTTTTTTTTGTTTTTGGTTATTGCAATAATGTTTTACAGTTTTTTTTGTTTATTACAATAATGTATTACATTTTTTTTGTTTTTCGTTATTACAATATTGTTTTACAGTTGTTTTGTTCTTGGCTATTACAATAATGTTTTACAGTGTTTTTATTTTTGGTTATTACAATAATGTTTTACATTTTTTTTGTTTTTGGTTATTACAATAATGTTTTACAGTTTTGTTGGTTTTGGTTAATGCAATAATGTTTTACAGTTTTTATTGTTTTTGGTTATTACAATAATGTTTTACAGTTTTTATTGTTTTTGGTTATTACAATAATGTTTTACAGTTTTTATTGTTTTTGGTTATTACAATAATGTATTACATTTTTTTTGTTGGTTATTACAATAATGTATTACATTTTTTTTGTTTTTGGTTATTACAATAATATTTTACAGTGTTTTTGTTTTTGGTCATTACAATAATGTTTTACAGTTTTTGTTGTTTATTACAATAATGTTTTACAGTTTTTATTGTTTTTGGTTATTACAATAATGTTTTACAGGTTTTTTTGTGTTTGGTTATTACAATAATGTTTTACAGTTTTTTTTGTGGTTATTGCAATAATGTTGTATAAATTTATAGATTTTTTTGTTTTTGGTTATTACAATAATATTTTACAGTTTTTTTGGTTATTACAATAATGTTTTACAGGTTTTTATTTGGTTATTACAATAATGTTTTACAGGTTTTGATTTGTTTTTTGGTTATTGCAATAATGTTTTACAGATTTTTTTTGTTTTTGTTATTACAATAATGTTTTACAGGTTTTTTAGGTTTTCGTTATTACAATAATATTTTACACTCTTTTTTGTTTTTGGTTATTACAATAATGTTTTACAGTTTTTTTTTGTTTTGGTTATGGCAATAATGTGTTACAGTTTTTTTTGTTTTTGGTTATTACTATAATGTTTTATATTTTTTTGTTTTGTTTCTGGTTATTACAATAATATTTACAGTTTTTTTTTGTTATTATAATAATGCTTTACATGATTTGTTTTTTGGTTATTACAATAATGGTTTACAGTCTTTTTTTGTTTTTGTTTATTATAATAATGGTTTACAGGTTTTTCAGATTTTGGTCATTACAATGTTTTACACTTTTTTGTATTTTGTTATTATGTGTTACAGTTTTTTTGTTTTTGGTTATTACAATAATGTTTTACAGTTTTTTTATTTTTGGTTATTACAATAATGTTTTACGATTTGTTTTTGTTTTGATTATTACAATAATGTTTTACAGTTTTTTTTGTTTTTGGTCATCATTATAATAGTGTTTTACAGGCTTTTTTATTTTTGGTTAATAATGTTTTACAGGTTTAGCTTTGATTTTGGTTATTACAATAATGTTTTACAGGTTTTGTATTTGTTTTTTTGTTATTACAATAACGTTTTACAGTTTTTTTTTATTTTGGTTATTACAATAATGTTTTACAGTTTTTTTATGTTTGGTTATTACAATAATGTTTTACGTTTTTTTTTTGTTTTTGGTTATTGCAATAATGTTTTGTACATTTTTTTTGGTTATTACAACAATGTTTTATAGTTTTTCCTTTGTTATTACAATAATATTTTACAGCTTTTTTGTTTTTGGTTATTATAATAATGTTTTACAGGTATTTTATTTGGTTACAAAAATAATGTTTTACAGATTTGGATTTTTTTTTGGTTACATATTTTTTTGTTTTTGGTTATTACAATAATGGTTTACAGGTTTTTTTTAGATTTGTGTCATTACAATGTTTTACACTCTTTTGTATTTTGTTATTATGTTTTAGAGTTTTTTGTTTTTGGTTATTACAATAATGTTTTACATTTTTTTTTTTGATTTTGATTATTACAATAATGGTTTACAGTCTTTTTTTGTTTTTGTTTATTACAATAATGGTTTACAAGTTTTTTAGATTTTGGTCATTACAATGTTGTACACTTTTTTGTATTTTGGTTTTATGTGTTACAGTTTTTTTGTTTTTGGTTATTACAATAATGTTTTACAGTTTTTTGTTTTTTGGTATTACAATAATGTTTTACGTTTTGTGTTTGTTTTGATTATTACAATAATGTTTTACAGTTTTATTTTGTTTTTGGTCATTACAATAATGTGTTACAGGCTTTTTTATTTTTGGTTAATAATGTTTTACAGGTTTTGCTTTGATTTTAGTTATTACAATAATGTTTTACAGGTTTTGTATTTGTTTTTTTGTTATTACAATAATGTTTTACAGTTTATTTATTTTGGTTATTACAATAATGTTTTACAGTTTTTTTATGTTTGGTTATTACAATAAGGTTTTACAGTTTTTTTTGTTTTTGGTTATTAACATAATGTTTTACAGGTTTTTTTTTGTTTTTGGTTACTACAATAATGTTTTACATTTTTTTTTGTTTTTGGCTATTACAATAATGTATTAATTTTTTTTGTTATTGGTTATTAGAATAATGTTTTACATTTTTTTTTGTTTTTGGTTATTACAATAATGTTGTACAGTTTTTTTGTATTTTGTTATTACAATAATGTTTTACAGTTTTTTTATTTTTGGTTATTACAATAATTTTTTACAGTTTTTTTTGTTTTTGGTTATTACAATAATGTTTTACAGGTTTTTTTGTTTTTGGTTACTACAATAACGTTTTACATTTTTTTTTGTTTTTGGTTATTACAATAATGTATTAATTTTTTTTGTTATTGGTTATTAGAATAATGTTTTACATTTTTTTTTGTTTTTATTTATTACAATATTGTTTTACAGTTTTTTTTGGTTATTACAATATTGTTTTACAGTTTTTTTATTTTTGGTTATCACAATAATGTTTTACAGTTTTTTTTGTTTTTGGTTATTGCAATAATGTTTTACATTTTTGTTTTGTTTTTGGTTATTACAATAATGTTTTACAGTTTTTATTGTTTTTGGTTATTGCAAGATTGTTTTATAGTTTTTTTGTTTTTGGTTATTACAATATTGTTTTACAGTTTTTTTTGTTTTTGGTTATTACAATAATGTTTTACAGTTTTTTGTTTTTGGTTATTACAATAATGTTTTACAGTTTTTTTTGTTTTTGTTTATTACAATAATGTTTTACAGTTTTTTTTTTATTACAATAATGTTTTACGAGTTTTTTTTGTATTTGGTTATTACAATAATGTTTTACAGTTTATTTTTGTTTTTAGTTATTACAATAATAATTTACAGTTTTTTGTTTTTTGTTATTAAAAAAATGTTTTACAGTTTTTGTTTTTGGTTATTGCAATAATGTATTACATTTTTTGTTTTTGGTTATTACAATAATGTTTTACAGGTTTTTTGTTTTTGGTTATTAAAATAATGTTTTACAGATTTTTGTTTTTGGTTATTACAATAATGTATTACATTTTTTTTGTTTTTCGTTATTACAATATTGTTTTACAGTTTTTTTGTTTTTGGTTATTACAAGAATGTTTTACAGTGTTTTTGTTTTTGGTTATTACAATAATGTTTTACATTTTTTTTGTTTTTGGTTATTACAATAATGTTTTACAGTTGTTTTGTTTTTGGTTATTACCATAATGTTTTACAGTTTTTATTGTTTTTGGTTATTACAATAATGTTTTACAGTTTTTATTATTTTTGGTTATTACAATAATGTTTTACAGGTTTTTTTTGTTTTTGGTTATTACAATAATGTTTTACAGTTTTTTGTTTTTGGTTATTACAATAATGTTTTACAGTTTTTATTGTTTTTGGTTATTACAATAATGTATTACGTTTTTTTGTTGGTTATTACAATAATGTATTACATTTTTTTTGTTTTTGGTTATTACAATAATATTTTACAGTGTTTTTGTTTTTGGTTATTACAATAATGTTTTACAGTATTTTTGTTATTACAATAATGTATTACATTTTTTTTGTTTTTGGTTATTACAATAATGGTTTACAGGTTTTTTTGTGTTTGGTTATTACAATAATATTTTACAGTTTTTTTTGGTTATTACAATAATGTTTTACAGGTTTTTTATTTGGTTATTACAATAATGTATTACAGGTTTTGATTTGTTTGTTGGTTATTACAATAATGTTTTACATATTTTTTTGTTTTTCTTATTACAATAATGTTTTACAGGTTTTTTAGGTTTTCGTTATTACAATAATATTTTACACTCTTTTTTGTTTTTGGTTATTACAATAATGTTTTACAGTTTTTTTTCTTTTGGTTATTACAATAATGTGTTACAGTTTTTTTTTGTTTTTTGGTTATTACAATAATGGTTTACAGTCTTTGTTTTGTTTTTGTTTATTACAATAATGGTTTACAAGTTTTTTTAGATTTTGGTCATTACAATGTTGTACACTTTTTTGTATTTTGGTTTTATGTGTTACAGTTTTTTTGTTTTTGGTTATTACAATAATGTTTTACAGTTTTTTGTTTTTGGTTATTACAATAATGTTTTACGTTTTGTTTTTGTTTTGATTATTACAATAATGTTTTACAGTTTTATTTTGTTTTTGGTCATTACAATAATGTGTTACAGGCTTTTTTATTTTTGGTTAATAATGTTTTATAGGTTTTGCTTTGATTTTGGTTATTACAATAATGTTTTACAGGTTTTGTATTTGTTTTTTTGTTATTACAATAATGTTTTACAGTTTTTTTTATTTTGGTTATTACAATAATGTTTTACAGTTTTTTATGTTTGGTTATTACAATAAGGTTTTACAGTTTTTTTTTTGTTTTTGGTTATTACAATAATGTTTTACAGGTTTTTTTTGTTTTTGGTTACTACAATAATGTTTTACATTTTTTTTTTGTATTTGGTTATTACAATAATGTATTAATTTTTTTTGTTATTGGTTATTAGAATAATGTTTTACATTTTTTTTGTTTTTGGTTATTACAATAATGTTTTACAGTTTTCTTTGTTTTTGTTTATTACAATATTGTTTTACAGTTTTTTTTTTGGTTATTACAATATTGTTTTACATTTTTTTTGTTTTTGGTTATTACAATATTGTTTTACATTTTTTTTGGTTATTGATATCACAATAATGTTTTACAGTTTTTTTTGTTTTTTGTTATTGCAATAATGTTTTACATTTTTGTTTTGTTTTTGGTTATTACAATATTGTTTTACAGTTTGTTTTGTTTTTGGTTATTGCAATAATGTTTTATAGTTTTTTTTGTGTTTGGTTATTACAATATTGTTTTACAGTTTTTTTTGTGTTTGGTTATTGCAATAATGTTTTATAGGTTTTTGTTTTTGGTTATTACAATAATGTTTTACAGTTTTTTTTCGTTTGGTTATTACAATAATGTGTTACAGTTTTTTTTTGTTTTTTGGTTATTACAATAATGGTTTACAGTCTTTGTTTTGTTTTTGTTTATTACAATAATGGTTTACAAGTTTTTTTAGATTTTGGTCATTACAATGTTGTACACTTTTTTGTATTTTGGTTTTATGTGTTACAGTTTTTTTGTTTTTGGTTATTACAATAATGTTTTACAGTTTTTTGTTTTTGGTTATTACAATAATGTTTTACGTTTTGTTTTTGTTTTGATTATTACAATAATGTTTTACAGTTTTATTTTGTTTTTGGTCATTACAATAATGTGTTACAGGCTTTTTTATTTTTGGTTAATAATGTTTTATAGGTTTTGCTTTGATTTTGGTTATTACAATAATGTTTTACAGGTTTTGTATTTGTTTTTTTGTTATTACAATAATGTTTTACAGTTTTTTTATTTTGGTTATTACAATAATGTTTTACAGTTTTTTATGTTTGGTTATTACAATAAGGTTTTACAGTTTTTTTTTTGTTTTTGGTTATTACAATAATGTTTTACAGGTTTTTTTTGTTTTTGGTTACTACAATAATGTTTTACATTTTTTTTTGTATTTGGTTATTACAATAATGTATTAATTTTTTTTGTTATTGGCTATTAGAATAATGTTTTACATTTTTTTTGTTTTTGGTTATTACAATAATGTTTTACAGTTTTCTTTGTTTTTGTTTATTACAATATTGTTTTACAGTTTTTTTTTTGGTTATTACAATATTGTTTTACATTTTTTTTGTTTTTGGTTATTACAATATTGTTTTACATTTTTTTTGGTTATTGATATCACAATAATGTTTTACAGTTTTTTTTGTTTTTGGTTATTGCAATAATGTTTTACATTTTTGTTTTGTTTTTGGTTATTACAATATTGTTTTACAGTTTGTTTTGTTTTTGGTTATTGCAATAATGTTTTATAGTTTTTTTTGTGTTTGGTTATTACAATATTGTTTTACAGTTTTTTTTGTGTTTGGTTATTGCAATAATGTTTTATAGGTTTTTGTTTTTGGTTATTACAATAATGTTTTACAGTTTTTTTGTTTTTAGTTATTGCAATAATGTTTTACAGATTTTTTTGTTTTTGGCTATTACAATAATGTTTTACAGTTTTTTCTTTTGGTTATTGCAATAATGTTTTATAGGTTTTTTGTTTTTGGTTATTACAATAATGTTTTACATTTTTATTTGTTTTTGTTTATTACACTAATGTTTTACGAGTTTTTTTGTTTTTGGTTATTAAAATAATGTTTTACAGTTTTTTTGTATTTGGTTATTACAATAATGTTTTACAGTTTTTTTTTTGTTTTTGGTTTTTACAATAATGCTTTACAGTTTTTTTGTTTTTTGTTATTAAAATAATGTTTTACAGTTTTTTGTTTTTGGTTATTGCAATAATGTATTACATTTTTTGTTTTTTGGTTATTACAATAATGTTTTACAGGTTTTTTGTTTTTGGTTATTACAATAATGTTTTACATTTTTTTTTGTTTTTGGTTATTGCAATAATGTTTTACAGTTTTTTTTGTTTATTACAATAATGTATTACATTTTTTTTGTTTTTCGTTATTACAATATTGTTTTACAGTTGTTTTGTTCTTGGCTATTACAATAATGTTTTACAGTGTTTTTATTTTTGGTTATTACAATAATGTTTTACATTTTTTTTGTTTTTGGTTATTACAATAATGTTTTACAGTTTTGTTGGTTTTGGTTAATGCAATAATGTTTTACAGTTTTTATTGTTTTTGGTTATTACAATAATGTTTTACAGTTTTTATTGTTTTTGGTTATTACAATAATGTTTTACAGTTTTTATTGTTTTTGGTTATTACAATAATGTATTACATTTTTTTTGTTGGTTATTACAATAATGTATTACATTTTTTTTGTTTTTGGTTATTACAATAATATTTTACAGTGTTTTTGTTTTTGGTCATTACAATAATGTTTTACAGTTTTTGTTGTTTATTACAATAATGTTTTACAGTTTTTATTGTTTTTGGTTATTACAATAATGTTTTACAGGTTTTTTTGTGTTTGGTTATTACAATAATGTTTTACAGTTTTTTTTGTGGTTATTGCAATAATGTTGTATAAATTTATAGATTTTTTTGTTTTTGGTTATTACAATAATATTTTACAGTTTTTTTGGTTATTACAATAATGTTTTACAGGTTTTTATTTGGTTATTACAATAATGTTTTACAGGTTTTGATTTGTTTTTTGGTTATTGCAATAATGTTTTACAGATTTTTTTTGTTTTTGTTATTACAATAATGTTTTACAGGTTTTTTAGGTTTTCGTTATTACAATAATATTTTACACTCTTTTTTGTTTTTGGTTATTACAATAATGTTTTACAGTTTTTTTTTTGTTTTGGTTATGGCAATAATGTGTTACAGTTTTTTTTGTTTTTGGTTATTACTATAATGTTTTATATTTTTTTGTTTTGTTTCTGGTTATTACAATAATATTTACAGTTTTTTTTTGTTATTATAATAATGCTTTACATGATTTGTTTTTT
Source organism: Euprymna scolopes (assembly GCF_053919585.1). Classification (NCBI taxonomy): domain Eukaryota; kingdom Metazoa; phylum Mollusca; class Cephalopoda; order Sepiida; family Sepiolidae; genus Euprymna; species Euprymna scolopes. The sequence continues at coordinate 5,617,944 of NC_136499.1, forward strand.
GGTTATTACAATAATGGTTTACAGTCTTTTTTTGTTTTTGTTTATTATAATAATGGTTTACAGGTTTTTCAGATTTTGGTCATTACAATGTTTTACACTTTTTTGTATTTTGTTATTATGTGTTACAGTTTTTTTGTTTTTGGTTATTACAATAATGTTTTACAGTTTTTTTATTTTTGGTTATTACAATAATGTTTTACGATTTGTTTTTGTTTTGATTATTACAATAATGTTTTACAGTTTTTTTTGTTTTTGGTCATCATTATAATAGTGTTTTACAGGCTTTTTTATTTTTGGTTAATAATGTTTTACAGGTTTAGCTTTGATTTTGGTTATTACAATAATGTTTTACAGGTTTTGTATTTGTTTTTTTGTTATTACAATAACGTTTTACAGTTTTTTTTTATTTTGGTTATTACAATAATGTTTTACAGTTTTTTTATGTTTGGTTATTACAATAATGTTTTACGTTTTTTTTTTGTTTTTGGTTATTGCAATAATGTTTTGTACATTTTTTTTGGTTATTACAACAATGTTTTATAGTTTTTCCTTTGTTATTACAATAATATTTTACAGCTTTTTTGTTTTTGGTTATTATAATAATGTTTTACAGGTATTTTATTTGGTTACAAAAATAATGTTTTACAGATTTGGATTTTTTTTTGGTTACATATTTTTTTGTTTTTGGTTATTACAATAATGGTTTACAGGTTTTTTTTAGATTTGTGTCATTACAATGTTTTACACTCTTTTGTATTTTGTTATTATGTTTTAGAGTTTTTTGTTTTTGGTTATTACAATAATGTTTTACATTTTTTTTTTTGATTTTGATTATTACAATAATGGTTTACAGTCTTTTTTTGTTTTTGTTTATTACAATAATGGTTTACAAGTTTTTTAGATTTTGGTCATTACAATGTTGTACACTTTTTTGTATTTTGGTTTTATGTGTTACAGTTTTTTTGTTTTTGGTTATTACAATAATGTTTTACAGTTTTTTGTTTTTTGGTATTACAATAATGTTTTACGTTTTGTGTTTGTTTTGATTATTACAATAATGTTTTACAGTTTTATTTTGTTTTTGGTCATTACAATAATGTGTTACAGGCTTTTTTATTTTTGGTTAATAATGTTTTACAGGTTTTGCTTTGATTTTAGTTATTACAATAATGTTTTACAGGTTTTGTATTTGTTTTTTTGTTATTACAATAATGTTTTACAGTTTATTTATTTTGGTTATTACAATAATGTTTTACAGTTTTTTTATGTTTGGTTATTACAATAAGGTTTTACAGTTTTTTTTGTTTTTGGTTATTAACATAATGTTTTACAGGTTTTTTTTTGTTTTTGGTTACTACAATAATGTTTTACATTTTTTTTTGTTTTTGGCTATTACAATAATGTATTAATTTTTTTTGTTATTGGTTATTAGAATAATGTTTTACATTTTTTTTTGTTTTTGGTTATTACAATAATGTTTTACAGTTTTCTTTGTTTTTGTTTATTACAATATTGTTTTACAGTTTTTTTTTTGGTTATTACAATATTGTTTTACATTTTTTTTGTTTTTGCTTATTACAATATTGTTTTACATTTTTTGTTGTTATTGATATCACAATAATGTTTTACAGTTTTTTTTGTTTTTGGTTATTGCAATAATGTTTTACATTTTGTTTTGTTTTTGGTTATTACAATATTGTTTTACAGTTTTTTTTGTTTTTGGTTATTGCAATAATGTTTTATAGTTTTTTTTTGTTATTGGTTATTACAATATTGTTTTACAGTTTTTTTTTGTGTTTGGTTATTGCAATAATGTTTTATAGGTTTTTGTTTTTGGTTATTACAATAATGTTTTACAGTTTTTTTGTTTTTAGTTATTGCAATAATGTTTGACAGATTTTTTTGTTTTTGGCTATTACAATAATGTTTTACAGTTTTTTTCTTTTGGTTATTGCAATAATGTTTTATAGGTTTTTTGTTTTTGGTTATTACAATAATGTTTTACATTTTTTTTGTTTTTGTTTATTACACTAATATTTTACGAGTTTTTTTTGTTTTTGGTTATTAAAATAATGTTTTACAGTTTTTTTGTATTTGGTTATTACAATAATGTTTTACAGTTTTTTTTGTTTTTGGTTATTACAATAATGCTTTACAGTTTTTTTGTTTTTTGTTATTAAAATAATGTTTTACAGTTTTTCGTTTTTGGTTATTGCAATAATGTATTACATTTTTTGTTTTTGGTTATTACAATAATGTTTTACAGGTTTTTTGTTTTTGGTTATTACAATAATGTTTTACATTTTTTTTTGTTTTTGGTTATTACAATAATGTTTTACAGTTTTTTTTGTTTTTGGTTATTGCAATAATGTATTACATTTTTTTGTTTTTGGTCATTACAATAATGTTTTACAGTTTTTTTTGTTTTTGGTTATTGCAATAATGTTTTACAGTTTTTTTATTTTTGGTTATTACAATAATGTATTACATTTTTTTTGTTTTTCGTTATTACAATATTGTTTTACAGTTGTTTTGTTCTTGGTTATTTCAATAATGTTTTACAGTGTTTTTATTTTTTGTTATTACAATAATGTTTTACATTTTTTTTGTTTTTGGTTATTACAATAATGTTTTACAGTTTTTTTGGTTTTGGTTATTACAATAATGTTTTACAGTTTGTATTGTTTTTGGTTATTACAATAATGTTTTACAGTTTTTATTGTTTTTTGTTATTACAATAATGTTTTACAGTTTTTATTGTTTTTGGTTATTACAATAATGTATTACATTTTTTTTGTTGGTTATTACAATAATGTATTACATTTTTTTTGTTTTTGGTTATTAAAATAATATTTTACAGTGTTTTTGTTTTTGGTCATTACAATAATGTTTTACATTTTTTTTGTTTATTACAATAATGTTTTACAGTTTTTATTGTTTTTGGTTATTACAATAATGTTTTACAGGTTTTTTTGTGTTTGGTTATTACAATAATGTTTTACAGTTTTTTTTTTGGTTATTGCAATAATGTTGCATAAATTTATAGATTTTTTTGTTTTTGGTTATTACAATAATATTTTACAGTGTTTTTGGTTATTACAATAATGTTTTACAGGTTTTTTATTTGGTTATTACAATAATGTTTTACAGGTTTTGATTTGTTTTTTGGTTATTGCAATAATGCTTTACAGATTTTTTTTGTTTTTGTTATTACAATAATGTTTTACAGGTTTTTTAGGTTTTCGTTATTACAATAATATTTTACACTCTTTTTTGTTTTTGGTTATTACAATAATGTTTTACAGTTTTTTTTTTGTTTTGGTTATGACAATAATGTGTTACAGTTTTTTTTGTTTTTGGTTATTACTATAATGTTTTATATTTTTGTGTTTTGTTTCTGGTTATTACAATGATATTTACAGTTTTTTTTTGTTATTATAATAATGCTTTACATGATTTGTTTTTTGGTTATTACAATAATGGTTTACAGTCTTTTTTTGTTTTTGTTTATTACAATAATGGTTTACAGGTTTTTCAGATTTTGGTCATTACAATGTTTTACACTTTTTTGTATTTTGTTATTATGTGTTACAGTTTTTTTGTTTTTGGTTATTACAACAATGTTTTACAGTTTTTTTGTTTTTGGTTATTACAATAATGTTTTACGTTTTGTTTTTGTTTTGTTTTTGTTTTTTTGTTTTTGGTTATTGCAATAATGTATTACATTTTTTGTTTTTGGTTATTACAATAATGTTTTACAGGTTTTTTGTTTTTGGTTATTACAATAATGTTTTACATTTTTTTTTGTTTTTGGTTATTACAATAATGTTTTACAGTTTTTTTTGTTTTTGGTTATTGCAATAATGTATTACATTTTTTTGTTTTTGGTCATTACAATAATGTTTTACAGTTTTTTTTGTTTTTGGTTATTGCAATAATGTTTTACAGTTTTTTTGTTTTTGGTTATTACAATAATGTATTACATTTTTTTTGTTTTTCGTTATTACAATATTGTTTTACAGTTGTTTTGTTCTTGGTTATTACAATAATGTTTTACAGTGTTTTTATTTTTGGTTATTACAATAATGTTTTACATTTTTTTTGTTTTTGGTTATTACAATAATGTTTTACAGTTTTTTTGGTTTTGGTTATTACAATAATTTTTTACAGTTTTTATTGTTTTTGGTTATTACAATAATGTTTTACAGTTTTTTTTGTTTTTTGTTATTACAATAATGTTTTACAGTTTTTATTGTTTTTGGTTATTACAATAATGTATCACATTTTTTTTGTTGGTTATTACAATAATGTATTACATTTTTTTTGTTTTTGGTTATTACAATAATATTTGACAGTGTTTTTGTTTTTGGTCATTACAATAATGTTTTACAGTTTTTTTTGTTTATTACAATAATGTTTTACAGTTTTTATTGTTTTTGGTTATTACAATAATGTTTTACAGGTTTTTTTGTGTTTGGTTATTACAATAATGTTTTACAGTTTTTTTTTTGGTTATTGCAATAATGTTGTATAAATTTATAGATGTTTTTGTTTTTGGTTATTACAATAATATTTTACAGTTTTTTTGGTTATTACAATAATGTTTTACAGGTCTTTTATTTGGTTATTACAATAATGTTTTACAGGTTTTGATTTGTTTTTTGGTTATTGCAATAATGTTTTACAGATTTTTTTTGTTTTTGTTATTACAATAATGTTTTACAGGTTTTTTAGGTTTTCGTTATTACAATAATATTTTACACTCTTTTTTGTTTTTGGTTATTACAATAATGTTTTACAGTTTTTTTTGTTTGTTTTTGTTATGACAATAATGTGTTACAGTTTTTTTTGTTTTTGGTTATTACTATAATGTTTTATATTTTTTTGTTTTGTTTCTGGTTATTACAATAATATTTACAGTTTTTTTTTGTTATTATAATAATGCTTTACATTTTTTTTTTTTGGTTATTACAATAATGGTTTACAGTCTTTTTTTGTTTTTGTTTATTACAATAATGGTTTACAGGTTTTTCAGATTTTGGTCATTACAATGTTTTACACTTTTTTGTATTTTGTTATTATGTGTTACAGTTTTTTTGTTTTTGGTTATTACAATAATGTTTTACAGTTTTTTGTTTTTGGTTATTACAATAATGTTTTACGTTTTGTTTTTGTTTTGATTATTACAATAATGTTTTACAGTTTTTTTTTTGTTTTTGGTCATCATTATAATAGTGTTTTACAGGCTTTTTTATTTTTGGTTAATAATGTTTTACAGGTTTTGCTTTGATTTTGGTTATTACAATAATGTTTTACAGGTTTTGTATTTGTTTTTTTGTTATTACAATAACGTTTTACAGTTTTTTTTATTTTGGTTATTACAATAATGTTTTACAGTTTTTTTTATGTTTGGTTATTACAATAATGTTTTACGTTTTTTTTGTTTTTGGTTATTGCAATAATGTTTTGTACATTTTTTTTGGTTATTACAACAATGTTTTATAGTTTTTTCTTTGTTATTACAATAATATTTTACAGCTTTTTTGTTTTTGGTTATTATAATAATGTTTTACAGGTATTTTATTTGGTTACAAAAATAATGTTTTACAGGTTTGGATTTTTTTTGGTTACATATTTTTTTGTTTTTGGTTATTACAATAATGGTTTACAGGTTTTTTTTAGATTTGTGTCATTACAATGTTTTACACTCTTTTGTATTTTGTTATTATGTTTTAGAGTTTTTTTGTTTTTGGTTATTACAATAATGTTTTACATTTTTTTTTTGATTTTGATTATACAATAATGGTTTACAGTCTTTTTTTGTTTTTGTTTATTACAATAATGGTTTACAAGTTTTTTAGATTTTGGTCATTACAATGTTGTACACTGTTTTGTATTTTGGTTTTATGTGTTACAGTTTTTTTGTTTTTGGTTATTACAATAATGTTTTACAGTTTTTTGTTTTTGGTTATTACAATAATGTTTTACGTTTTGTTTTTGTTTTGATTATTACAATAATGTTTTACAGTTTTATTTTGTTTTTGGTCATTACAATAATGTGTTACAGGCTTTTTTATTTTTGGTTAATAATGTTTTACAGGTTTTGCTTTGATTTTGGTTATTACAATAATGTTTTACAGGTTTTTTATTTTGGTTATTACAATAATGTTTTACAGTTTTTTTATGTTTGGTTATTACAATAAGGTTTTACAGTTTTTTTTTTGTTTTTGGTTATTACAATAATGTTTTACAGGTTTTTTTTGTTTTTGGTTACTACAATAATGTTTTACATTTTTTTTTGTTTTTGGTTATTACAATAATGTATTAATTTTTTTTGTTATTGGTTATTAGAATAATGTTTTACATTTTTTTTTGTTTTTGGTTATTACAATAATGTTTTACAGTTTTCTTTGTTTTTGTTTATTACAATATTGTTTTACAGTTTTTTTTTTTGGTTATTACAATATTGTTTTACATTTTTTTTGTTTTTGGTTATTACAATATTGTTTTACATTTTTTGTTGTTATTGATATCACAATAATGTTTTAAAGTTGTTTTTGTTTTTGGTTATTGCAATAATGTTTTACATTTTTGTTTTGTTTTTGGTTATTACAATATTGTTTTACAGTTTGTTTTGTTTTTGGTTATTGCAATAATGTTTTATAGTTTTTTTTTGTATTTGGTTATTACAATATTGTTTTACAGTTTTTTTGTGTTTGGTTATTGCAATAATGTTTTATAGGTCTTTGTTTTTGGTTATTACAATAATATTGTACAGTTTTTTTGTTTTTAGTTATTGCAATAATGTTTTACAGGTTTTTTGTTTTTGGCTATTACAATAATGTTTTACAGTTTTTTTCTTTTGGTTATTGCAATAATGTTTTATAGGTTTTTTGTTTTTGGTTATTACAATCATGTTTTACATTTTTTTTGTTTTTGTTTATTACACTAATGTTTTACGATTTTTTTTTGTTTTTGGTTATTAAAATAATGTTTTACAGTTTTTTTTGTATTTGGTTATTACAATAATGTTTTACAGTTTTTTTTTTGTTTTTGTTTATTACAATAATGCTTTACATTTTTTTTGTTTTTTATTTTATTAAAATAATGTTTTACAGTTTTTTGTTTTTGGTTATTGCAATAATGTATTACATTTTTTGTTTTTGGTTATTACAATAATGTTTTACAGGTTTTTTGTTTTTGGTTATTACAATAATGTTTTACATTTTTTTTTGTTTTTGGTTATTACAATAATGTTTTACAGTTTTTTTGTTTTTTAGTTATTGCAATAATGTATTACATTTTTTTGTTTTTGGTCATTACAATAATGTTTTACAGTTTTTTTTGTTTTTGGTTATTGCAATAATGTTTTACAGTTTTTTTGTTTTTGGTTATTACAATAATGTATTACATTTTTTTTGTTTTTCGTTATTACAATATTGTTTTACAGTTGTTTTGTTCTTGGTTATTACAATAATGTTTTACGGTGTTTTTATTTTTGGTTATTACAATAATGTTTTACATTTTTTTTGTTTTTGGTTATTACAATAATGTTTTACAGTTTTTATTGTTTTTGGTTATTACAATAATGTTTTACAGTTTTTATTGTTTTTTGTTATTACAATAATGTTTTACAGTTTTTATTGTTTTTGGTTATTACAATAATGTATTACATTTTTTTTGTTGGTTATTACAATAATGTATTACATTTTTTTTGTTTTTGGTTATTACAATAATATTTTACAATGTTTTTGTTTTTGGTCATTACAATAATGTTTTACAGTTTTTTTTGTTTATTACAATAATGTTTTACAGTTTTTATTGTTTTTGGTTATTACAATAATGTTTTACAGGTTTTTTTGTGTTTGGTTATTACAATAATGTTTTACAGTTTTTTTTTGTTATTGCAATAATGTTGTATAAATTTATAGATTTTTTTGTTTTTGGTTATTACAATAATATTTTACAGGTTTTTTTATTTGGTTATTACAATAATGTTTTACAGGTTTTGATTTGTTTTTTGGTTATTGCAATAATGTTTTACAATTTTTTTTGTTTTTGTTATTACAATAATGTTTTACAGGTTTTTTAGGTTTTCGTTATTACAATAATATTTTACACTCTTTATTGTTTTTGGTTATTACAATAATGTTTTACAGTTTTTTTTTGTTTTGGTTATGACAATAATGTGTTACAGTTTTTTTTGTTTCTGGTTATTACTATAATGTTTTATATTTTTTTGTTTTGTTTCTGGTTATTACAATAATATTTACAGTTTTTTTTTTGTTATTATAATAATGCTTTACATGATTTGTTTTTTGGTTATTACAATAATGGTTTACAGTCTTTTTTTGTGTTTGTTTATTACAATAATGGTTTACAGGTTTTTCAGATTTTGGTCATTACAATGTTTTACACTTTTTTGTATTTTGTTATTATGTGTTACAGTTTTTTTGTTTTTGGTTATTACAATAATGTTTTACAGTTTTTTTGTTTTTGGTTATTACAATAATGTTTTACGTTTTGTTTTTGTTTTGATTATTACAATAATGTTTTACAGTTTTTTTTTTGTTTTTGGTCATCATTATAATAGTGTTTTACAGGCTTTTTTTATTTTTGGTTAATAATGTTTTACAGGTTTTGCTTTTATTTTGGTTATTACAATAATGTTTTACAGGTTTTGTATTTGTTTTTTTGTTATTACAATAACGTTTTACAGTTTTTTTTATTTTGGTTATTACAATAATGTTTTACAGTTTTTTTTATGATTGGTTATTACAATAATGTTTTACGTTGTTTTTTGTTTTTGGTTATTGCAATAATGTTTTGTACATTTTTTTTTGGTTATTACAACAATGTTTTATATTTTTTTCTTTGTTATTACAATAATATTTTACAGCTTTTTTGTTTTTGGTTATTATAATAATGTTTTACAGGTATTTTATTTGGTTACAAAAATAATGTTTTACAGGTTTGGATTTTTTTTTGGTTACATATTTTTTTGTTTTTGGTTATTACAATAATGGTTTACAGTTTTTTTTAGATTTGTCTCATTACAATTTTTTACACTCTTTTGTATTTTGTTATTATGTTTTAGAGTTTTTTTGTTTTTGGTTATTACAATAATGTTTTACATTTTTTTTTTTGATTTTGATTATTACAATAATGTTTTACAGTTTTTTTTTGGTTATTACAATTATGTTTTACAGGTTTTTTTGTTTTTTGAATTTGTCGTACTACTTTATTATTATTTATTTTTTGGAGGCAGGGGTCAGAACACTACTTTTGGTGTAAATAAAAATATGTTTCAATCTGATTTGTGTTTGTTGTGCTTTTTTATTATTGGTATTTTTAATGGGGGAATAATACTAAACTAAAAAAAGCAAGTGAAGCACACATAGTCCCCCGTGAGTGCACAGTGAACGAGGCATAAAATGACTAAGTTCAGTATTTGCGCCCCCACATTTAGCCCCAAAAGACCCCAGGAATGTTACATCCTGTTAAAAATCAACAAACGGTGTAGTTTTGGGCCTAAACAAATGTAAAATAATAGTTCTGCACCATGCAAAAAGAAATGACTAAGTCCATCATTTGACTCCTCCCTATTTAGCCCCAAAAGTACCCAAGGTTTTACATATTTAAATTTGAGGTCAGCACCATGCCAAACTGCTAAACAGGCATATGCAGAAAATGTTGGACAAATATGGTAAAAAGTCCCAAAAATAGAGTGCTTTTATAGCCCTAAAAGATCCCCTGGGACCCACCCAAGAGTTATTCCAAAGTGTAGACAAACAAAATTATATAGAAATCAGTTAGTTACAACAGTTCAGAAAGTTTTATAAAAATCCAAGCCATCAATCCTTTTAATAAGCACAAAAGTGTCAGTTTTGGCCATCTTAACCCGAAAGGCACCCCTACGGGGGAAACCAGAGTTTTCCATGAAAATCATTTTTACACATATCATGTTTAGTGTTTGTGCAAAATTTAAAAAAATTCCAAGGCGTAGTTATCGAGAAAAGTGCGGACAGACGAACGAACGGATAATGGTGCTTTTTCAAATACACCCTCATTTTGTCGGGGGACTAAACAAAATCTTAAACATGGCTGCAAGCGAAATGAAACTAAACTAGCAGATCCGGTCTGGTAAGCGGAACAATTTTACACAAGTGCACGATTTTCAAATGACACCGGTTTTAGTCGCCAATGCTTTAGTTACGCCTATTAATCTCATAATAATAATAATAATAATAATAATAATAATAATAATAATAATAATAATAATAATAATAATAACAACAACAGCAATAACAGCAACAACAACAACAATGATAATAATAACAAGCAAACATCCTACGCCAGGCGCTTTCTATCTAATTGACTCTTTGATTATCCTCACTAGCTTTGGTATAAAAGCCCCAACTCGAGGAAAAACAAACAAACAAAAAACAAAAACAAAAAAAAACGGTGTAAAACATCACAAAACTGTGAAGTAAAATATAATAATAATAATAATAATAATAATAATAATGATGATAATAATAATGATAACAATAATAATAATAATAATAATAATAATAATATTAATTACAATAATAATGATAACAATAATAATGATAACAATAATAATGATAATAATAATAATATTAATTACAATAATAATGATAATAATAACAATAATAACAATAATAATAACAATAATAATAATAATGATGATAATTATAATAACAATAACAATAACAATAATAATAATGATGATAATGATAATGATAATAATAATAATATTAATAACAATAATAATGATAACAATAATAATAATAATAATAATAATGATAATAATAATAACAATAATAATAATAATAATAATAAAAATAATAATAATAAAATAATAATAATAATAATAATAATAATAACAACAATAATAACAATAATAATAATAATAATAATAATAATAATAATAATAATAATAATAATAATACCACTGGAATATATGCAAACTCTATGCATTAAACCACAATGAGAAGTGGTATGAGCATAAACCAGATGTGGTGCAGGAAAACGACAATGTCAAACATCTTTGTGATATGCGCATACAGAGTGATAAGATCCTTGAACACTCCAGACCTGATATAATTTTACTAAATAAAAACAAGAGAACTTGCTCACATAAAATTAATATACAAAAGTATAAATTTATGCGTAAACTTTAAGTATTTACTTCAAAAGTGCTCAATACGTAGAGCTAGTTAGTAAGTCATAAAATATATATGGCGATTAAGCTACACTGAATATTCCGCGTTTCATCCACTCTAGGACTCTTCAGTGTATATTCAGAATATTCAGTGTAGCTTAATCGCGATATATATTTTATAACTTACTATATATATATATATATATATATATATATATATGTGTGTGTGTGTGTGTGTGTGTGTGTGTGTGTGTGCGTGTGTGTGCGTGTGTGTGTGTGTGTGTGTGCCACTTTGTTTTATTGATCCGAGGAAACAGAGATGAAATACTCTGTTTATGCCCTTTTAAAACAAAATTTGTCCATTTGACGGATCACCGATCTTATATCATGATCTAGTGTGAACAGGAATTGAAGCGATTCCAAGTCACACCCACAAGTTATAAGTTATGTGTGCAGGTTGAGATAGCCATCTCATTATTTAAACTTTCATTCGTTGATTTTTGTATTCGCTTTCGTTCATGATTTCACCCCATTGTATTGTTGACGACAACATTGACAAAGGGTTGACTGAAAGACGTTATCGTATCAAAAATGTCTTTTCTTTCCTGTGTCAGTTATATCTTACTTTATCCCGATTGAGTGTTTGTGTCCGTCCCAGTGATGTGATTTAGTCCGAGAAAAGCATACAATGTATTTTGATTAGTTTCAACAAAGTCATTACGTGGAAACCCATCCATTAAGAACAAAGATTGAAAGTTTTCGAAAAAATCAAGGGCTTCCTGTTTGAAATTCAATATTCCGAGAATATTAACTCTTTTTCAAAAAGAAAGGTACTAAAAGAATGTCGTTAAAAATGGAAACGATCCTGAAAACGGAATCGGAATTGATTAGGTGAGCGGTCAAGCAGAAATAGGACTAAAAATGAAAATATTTTTGTTTTTACTGTCGATTATTCTATAATACTATAAAATTATTATTTTTCCAGAGTTAAGTTTAAGAAAAAATATTATCTATTAAAAACCTCTGAAATAATTTCATATTCAAACGTAATACTCTGTAAAATGTGTAGATATAAATTAAACGCTAATAAGGGTACAAAATGCAATCTTAATGTTTTGGGCCACATTTACCTCCTCTATACGAAAGTTTAAACATTCCTCGCGGTAAAGCTTCATATAGGTAAAGGATCTTTCCACACCTCTCTAATTTAATGGATGAGCTCGTAATTTATCGCCATCCCATATCTCATTTTTAATGGAGGATTTAATTCAGTGACGTCAGATTTTATGACGTCATTAAGTGTGCACGAGAACAAAACAAGATACACGAGCTTTGACATATATATAGTTATATTCGCAAGCTATAAAAGTGGCAAGAATTTCATAGTTTTAAAGAATTTCATAGTTTTAAAGAATTTCATAGTTTTAAAGAATTTCATAGCTTTAAAGAATTCCATCCATAGCTTTAAAGAATTTCATGGCTTTAAAGAATGTCATGACTTTAAAGAATTTCATAGTTTTAAAGAATTTCATAGTTTTAAAGAATTTCATAATTTAAAAAAATTACATAGTTTTAAAGAATTTCATAGTTTTAAGAATTTCATAATTTTAAAGAATTTAATAGTTTTAAAGAATTTCATAGTTTTAAAGAATTTCATAGTTTTAAAGAATTTCATAGCTTTAAAGAATTTCATAGTTTTAAAGAATTTCATAGTTTTAAAGAATTTCATAGCTTTAAAGAATTTCATAGCTTTAAGAATTTCATAATTTTAAAGAATTTCATAGTTTTAAAGAATTTCATAGTTTTAAAGAATTTCATAGTTTTAAAGAATTTCATAGTTTTAAAGAATTTCATAGTTTTAAGAATTTCATAGTTTTAAAGAATTTCATAGTTTTAAAGAATTTCATAGTTTTAAAGAATTTCATAGTTTTAAAAAATTTCAGTTTTAAAGAATTTCATAGCTTTAAAGAATTTCATAGTTTTAAAGAATTTCATAGTTTTAAAGAATTTTATAGTTTTAAAGAATTTCATAGCTTTAAAGAATTTCATAGTTTTTAAGAATTTCATAGCTTTAAAGAATTTCATAGTTTTAAAGGATTTCATAGTTTTAAGAATTTCATAATTTTAAAGAATTTCATAGTTTTAAAGAATTTCATAGTTTTAAAGAATTTCATAGCTTTTAAGAATTTCATAGTTTTAAAGAATTTCATAGTTTAAAAAAATTTCATAGTTTTAAAGAATTTCATAGTTTTAAAAGAATTTCATAATTTTAAAGAATTTCATAGTTTTAAAGAATTTCATAATTTTAAAGAATTTCATAGTTTTAAGAATTTCATAGTTTTAAAGAATTTCATAGTTTAAAAGAATTTCAAAGTGTTAAGAATTTCATAGTTTTAAAGAATATTATAGTTTTAAAAAATTTCATAGTTTTAAAAAATTTCATAGTTTTAAAGAATTTCATAGTTTTAAAGAATTTCATAGCTTTAAAGAATTCCATCCATAGCTTTAAAGAATTTCATGGCTTTAAAGAATGTCATGACTTTAAAGACTTTCATAGTTTTAAAGAATTTCATATTTTAAAGAATTTCATAGTTTTAAAGAATTTCATAATTTTAAAGAATTTAATAGTTTTAAAGAATTTCATAGTTTTAAAGAATTTCATAGTTTTAAAGAATTTCATAGCTTTAAAGAATTTCATAGTTTTAAAGAATTTCATAGCTTTAAAGAATTTCATAGCTTTAAAGAATTTCATAGCTTTAAGAATTTCATAATTTTAAAGAATTTCATAGTTTTAAAGAATTTCATAGCTTTAAAGAATTTCATAGTTTTTAAGAATTTCATAGCTTTAAAGAATTTCATAGTTTTAAAGGATTTCATAGTTTTAAGAATTTATAATTTTAAAGAATTTCATAGTTTTAAAGAATTTCATAGTTTTAAAGAATTTCATAGCTTTTAAGAATTTCATAGTTTTAAAGAATTTCATAGTTTAAAAAAAATTTCATAGTTTTAAAGAATTTCATAGTTTTAAAGAATTTCATAATTTTAAAGAATTTCATAGTTTTAAAGAATTTCATAGCTATAAAGAATTTCATAGTTTTAAAGAATTTCATAGTTTTAAAGAATTTCATAGTTTTAAGAATTTCATAGTTTTAAAAATTTCATAGTTTTAAAGAATTTCAAAGTGTTAAGAATTTCATAGTTTTAAAGAATATTATAGTTTTAAAAAATTTCATAGTTTTAAAATTTTTTTATAGTTTTAAAGAATTTCATAGTTTTAAAGAATTTCAGTTTTAAAGAATTTCATAGCTTTAAAGAATTTCATAGTTTAAAAAAATTTCATAGTTTAAAGAATTTCATAATTTTAAAAAATGTCATAGTTTTAAAAAATTTCAGTTTTAAAGAATTTCATAGCTTTAAAGAATTTCATAGTTTTAAAAAATTTCATAGTTTTAAAGAATTTCATAGTTTTAAGAATTTCATAGTTTTAAAGAATTTCATAGTTTTAAAAAATTTCATAGTTTTAAAGAATTTCATAGTTTTAAAGAATTTCAGTTTTAAAGAATTTCATAGTTTTAAAAAAAATTCATAGTTTTAAGAATTTCATAGTTTTAAAAAATGTCATAGTTTTAAAAAATTTCAGTTTTAAAGAATTTCATAGCTATAAAGAATTTCATAGTTTTAAAAAAATTCATAGTTTTAAAGAATTTCATAGTTTTAAGAATTTCATAGCTTTAAGAATTTCACAAATTATATTTGTGATATTAGAAATTTCATTTATTTGGTAGTTTTATTTTCATGAGAAAGAATCACCACTTACATAAACCAACAGCCACTCGAGGATAAGGGTTAAGAAATGGAATGATTATCAGTTGAAAGATGAAGTACCTTCTGAAAAGATTGGGAAAAATTGATGGGATAGACCAAGTTAGAATATTTGTGGATACAGTTTTTATCAGGAATCTTCTGATGTTGAATTTTATATCAGGAATTTTCAGTTTTTAAATTTCTAATCTAGAGAGATGAAGTCCCGTGGTATTGTGTTCTGCAGCCTTTGTGGAGAAGGTCTGTGAGGGGTTAGCCAGATGCTAGTCACGCAGACAAAAAGAAGTTATTTTATGTTAGTAAATAGAGTTATGATTAACGCATGCCATATGGAGAAATCAGAGATTAAAACACGGTTGTGAATTTTCCAAAGAAATAACGAAAGAGCAGAGAGAGACTAGCAATTTCTCTTCTGCGAGAAATGGTTTATAAAGAAAATTAGAGGTCATTCCCACTAGATTACAGCATCAATTTGGAACTAAAAAAGAGACAAAGCAAAGAGTGCTTTGAGCGTTGCCTACTTTGATGTGGAATATAGAAGATTGGCACTCTTGCATAATTTGACTCGAATTCTCGAGAATTTCCGTCAAGCATGGATCTTGCGCGACCGGTAATAATCGTTGTTCAAATGTTGAAACGCTAAATCGACTTTTTATTTTTTATTTACATCACCGACAAGAAGGGTTTTTTTTGGTGACCGTAACCAAATCGCAACGCCGGGAACTAGAGTTGTATATCCAACTGTTGGAAGGGCCCATAACAAAGTAGGAGGAGAAGGATTCCACCAACCACCTGGCAATAAATTATAAGCATACATTTTGTAGACCTCGCGACGAAGGCAACAACGAACCACGTAGAGAGGATAATAAATATTGAATAGAGTAACAACCCCTACCGATACACTTTTTCTGTCCTCAGTCAGTGGAGGAGACATCATTAATGACCGAGGCAATTTTTCTTTTTCTTCCTATCCAGTACCCCTTTTTCGAAAGCTGGATTTTCCCCACATTAAAGACCAACCTTGTGTCTAACTCTGCCCTCGTGGGGAGACAAGGAAATAAGAACCTACCACTTGATATGATAAATATTGGCCTTAGATATATGCACCAAAGTGTCTTTGGAATATTCGGTACTCGGACAACGCCCGATATCCCTGCTAATGACCACATAGTTATTTTGGCTTCTGTCCCTATAGTCCTCATTTTTCTATATTGTCCGTTTGACTTTTTTCTATTTATGTGGGTTTTATTTTAATCTGTTCTTAGACCTTCTCGTAGACTTCTCCTTTTCTTAAACATATTGTATATTCTATCGTTTCCTTGTATCGTTTCCTACTGCTGTCTCTTCTGTCTCTTCATATTTACGTGACATCCAAAGTGCTGGCAAACGCCAGTTTGCGCCATTTAATCCACTTGTTTTGTGTTGTCAATAATTATACAGAATACGCATTAAAATGCCGTAAAAGCTTCCGCTTTTTACGAGTCCTGGCCTAATAAAATAAGCACTGTCTCCTTGTGACCCGCTCAACAAACAACGTGTTAGATAACATCACCTACAGCCAATTCGCAAGGGACGGCGAGAAGTTGATTTTAATGCCTCTTAAAACGTAACCGCTAAAAGCCGGTTTGTTGAATGACTTCATATTTAAGTGTCGTCTCATAAAATCCAACTACTTTGGGCGTCTGTCAAATAAGAGGATGACAAACACAGTTTAAGTTTATGAGGACAGATCAAAAGTGGTCAATAAAGATTGGTAGAATATAAGTTGGATATTCTTACAATGAGTTTTTGGTGATGAAAACATTCATTTAACTTTAAGGATGAGAAACCAAAACAAACAAAAAAATGCGATTTCAAACTTACGTTTGACAGATCAAAAAACGTTATTTCAAACCTAAGCTAAATAGACCGACATATAGACAGATACTCTCATCAAACATGATTAGAGCTCTTCTGAGATAGAACAAGTTCATTTAATTAGTGCGTTTATCGACACATATTATTTAAGACTTCAACGTGACAGACTGGAACATTTCTGTTTTAAACAACTGACAGATTAGTGAACATACTTTTTTCAAAAATTAAGCGTGGAGTAGGTCCTGACTTTTTATTTTTTAACTATTATCATATCCAGTATTCCTGCCTGAATAAGTTATATACTTGTATGTCAATGTTTGTAGTTATGGCATTTATTTTTCAATATGCTTGTAATGCTTGTCTAAGTGTTAGCAATGCATTAGTTCGCATAGTTTACAGTGGAATATGTTGCAGTATTTTTATATGAGGGTATGGTCACTGAAAGTTAGAAAATCCTACTTATAGATACTGGCGTTACCAACCAAATTGAATCAAATTGAGCCACGTTCTGCTAGCAACCAATCAGAAGCCAGAATTGCTCCATAAAAATATTGACTCTTTTATCATTCCAGCACATAATGTTTTCGTAACAATATAGGAACGATCTTTTGCTCTTTGCCTGCAGAATTCTAAAGTCCAGGACCTGTACAGAACAGCTACTCACTGAAATGTTTTCATCTCTAGGATTTGTACAGAATAGCTATGCATCGAAAACTCTTCTGAAATTAAACATGCCTTACAGCTCAAGAGAATATTTTCCTAATCTGCATGTCTGTTTTACTCTGCTTAACGATGCAAATGTTATGACAACCCCAATCGCAACAAGGCGGCAAAATGATATTTCAAACAACTGAATGATCGACTGAATGTTATTATTGATTCCCTTTATTGTAATTTTCTTGCGCGATTAACAATGATTTATTACTAATAATGGCCGATGGCTTTCCCTGAAATACGAGTGATCATTCTACCACTACAAAAGGTATCTCACTCCTGACACAGTCTTTTATCTTTATAAGAGCTAAATACATCCTTAGAGACAGTGCAGTTGCCTCATCTGAAGTACAGCTGCTCAGCAAGCAGCCGTTCCTGCATTAACATATGACAAAACCGTCTTCAAAAAATTTAGTGGGCAATGCCCATTTCTCCTCTCTGCAATCTCTTTCTTTTCGCAACAAACACTCGTCTAACTACAACCATTATTAACAATGTTATTCGCTCTCTATCTGTTCCTAAAACTAAACGAATATGTCACAAGAAAGAGTTTCTTAGAACTGCCAGTCTGCGAAAAATAATACCGTGGGACTACTTCTCATCTGACTGTAACATAGTTGTTTTGAAATTTAATGTTCACAAGTTCTTATGAAACCTTCCTTGTGAATAATCTAATTTTCACCACAACCGATCATAACTGTGTTGTATCACCAGTCACCTGACACTTATTAATGCTCATTCTCGAGTGGCCTTTGGACCTTGATAAGCGATGCACTCCATATATATATAAAAGTCCTTTAAATATTTCGCTAATCAAAGTGTAGTATCTGTTCTTCAGATGCTGCACTTCCATTTCTTGTTCTCTTTCGGTGGAGGAGAAATCCTTCACGACTGAGACAATTTTTATTTTTGTACCCTTTCTCCACGTTAAAAAACGACCCTGGTGTCTAACTCTGTCCCGTGGGGAGGCATAGTAAATAGGTACTATTCATTCCTTTCCACTCAAAGTTTGAATGGTGTTATTGCCCTTTGGTATTGCCAACTTCTCTCAATCTCTCTGCATTCGTGATGTCACTGCAGTAAGCTATATAATTATTTATTATCCATAATGAATTCTCACACGAATATTGGGTTCTATGATGCATCCCATATTTTTTTTTACTCTCCGTTTTTTTCGATTTCTATTGAAAAAAAAACTTATTATTATCGCGACGGTTGTTAACCCTCGGCTGCTTTCTATAGAATACGAGTGCCAATAAGCTTCATTGGGATTCCAACACTGCAGCTACTCTTCCAATTTAGGTCGAAATAATGCTCATTCGGTCTTTCTGTTCTTTCAGATCCTCGATGGATGTGTTTTGTGGATTTTATAATCGCCACCACCACCACCACCACCACCATCATCTTGGAAACGCGTTAAGTAAACGCCTACGGAAATGGAAAGGATGAATGAAATAGATACGTGAAACAGATTATGTTCGAGTGTCAGCACGCTTGGTCACGTGACGTCAGCTGACCTGGAATTCCATGACCGCTTTTCTCCTCATTTGCATAAGGACACCGCGTCTCTCTGTGCGTTTGCGTGTGTAGACTCCCCATAAAATGCCGTACGTGACAACATGTTAGAAAAAGGAAGTATACGATCAAAAGTAGAAGGAAACAACAAAAAGATAAAAACGAAACAACATTAGATGACATAATTCATATCGCCCATCTGGAAAACATTCGTTCTCCTGTGTGTTCGAGAGAAACAGATTGAATGAAATACAACAAAAATAAAAGAAGAAAAAGAGATGAGAGATTTCTATTTCTTCATCATCTTGTCCGAATTTCCTCTCCGTTGAAGAACTTGTCGACAATGCTATCTAGGCAATTACATGAAGTAAAATTCATTATTTGAAACTGGCAAAACAATTTTTGCCCCCTCCCCTCGATGCAAATATCTAACATTTTTTGTAACGCATAACAAATATTAGACGAAGCTTTTTCTCTTTAGAAGTCTGGTTGCATTTTCAGCATTAAACATCAATGGACGCGTCTTATTTTAGATGCGTCCACGACTTTTTTTTATTAGGTTTTGGTGGTCAGCCTGTCTCACTTAAGTTTTTAATAGCAATTTAAACACTAAATGCGAAAGCTTTAATTGATGCATCTTATTTTTGAAAAGCCTTCAACAATATCTTGCATTTTAACATTATAAATGTTTAAGACTTCACACATCGTCGTACTTTGCGCATGTGTGTTTTCTCACAATAAGCGATCAAGTAATCAGATAACTCCAATAACGTTTCTTTTATACATACGTGCGCGATCGCCTACTTTTTTTATCGTCGCTTTTCCCCTCATGTTTGTTGATCTGTTTAACTCAAGACGAATATGCTCATACTTAAAGAGAGATATTTCGCTTAGGGAGGAAACACATCGTAACTAATTACTGGTGTTGTGACGATTAATCAGAATCGGGAATCGAATAAACCAAACTTTTGGGACGTATTGGAATTGAAAAAAAAATTGCGCCGATTTTCGGATACCCCAAACGATTCTTTTTATCGTTTTTATTTATTCGTTTTTTGTTAAAAACTTTATTTGCAACGGCTCGTATTCATGATGAAAAAATAAATATTTATTGACTTTTGACTATCAGTAGACGAAAATTAATAAGTCACGCCCACAAGTGTATTTTAACATTTGCGAAAATAAATATTTTACATGGATTTTCGCGTTAATCTGACACCCTTCCAACAAAAACAACTCGACATTTAAAAATTTAAACAGAATCGAAATCAGAATCAGTAATTGTATTGGAATCGGGAATTTAGTATCGAATCGATTATTGTAGCGGAATCGGGAAAAATATTGGGATCGTCCCATCAATACTAATAATCTACTTAGTTTTCTTAACTTAGTTTTTTTAACTTCGTCTTAAGAATGAAAATTCAAGTGACGGCCTTTCTATCGCTATATCGTTGACCCGGCATTTTTAAAAAGCTAATGTTTGAACCCTGCTTTAATGACACCATCCAGAGCTGAATCTATTTTCGCCACCATGTTATCTTGACATGTACTAATGTGACCGTATATCCATACTAGATAATCGCGACTTACTGGCGTAGGGATCCAACATATAATAGCTTTGCTCCAGTAAAATTGAACGAATCTCTTCATGGGAATTACAAAATAATAATGTGTAATTGTCCTAGATTTGTTTACATCCATTGTTCCCTCGTGCATGTTACAGAGTGTTGTATCATAAGCAAATATACCCATCTTGGATACAATATTATAAAGGAGGTCGTTAATGAATATCAGGAATAATAGTGGTTCAATGATCGACCGCTGAAGCACTTCCGCATTAATGTTATGCTGTTTGGATGTACGCCCATCAATGGCAACCTGGATGGTCATATTTTCCAAGAAGGATCTATTAATGTTTCATATACGTCCAGTTATACCGTACGATTTAATTTTCATTAGCATACATTCGTGCCAGATTATGTCAAAGGCCTTGCATATATCAAGAGTTACAGCCCTGACTCCGCTCGATTTATCCAGCGCATGGTATATGTGTTCAGAGATGACTGTTAAAATATCTGCGGTAGAACGACATTGCCTAAATCCATACTCTTTGTCAGGAAGAAAACGAGCTTTTGCGAGGTGTTGGAGTGCTTTATTAATAAAGGTCTCAAAGATTTTAACGAAAAGGTGGAGGAGACTGGTAGGGCGTTAATTGAGAGGGTTAGTTGTTTCACCAGAATTCTTGTACACTGGTACCATAGAGACCATCTTCTAGGTATTAGAGAAGCAAAATTCAGCAAGTCATTTATTGTAGAACTTAGGAAGTTACTATCTAAGGAGAGTGCTACATCTATACTATCAGAGAAATGATCGATTAGGGTACAGTGCTGACTTGAGGGAGAATGGCAGAGAAAATAAAAGTAACTAACGCAGTGATGAAAGGCTAGTCTAAATTATATAAAAGCCTGGTCATCTGATTAAAGACGTTGCTCTGTAGTTAATGGGGAGGCTGCTACGAATATAGACTCCAATCCCGCGCATCTATCTATGCGAGTCCTCACGTCAAAGAGGGAGGTTAAAGTAGTTAAAGGGAACTTAGAAGTGGATATTCGTTCCACTTAATGCTAAGATATACGAGGAGTTTACTAAAAGGTAAGACTTTACATTATCTACATACACTTATAAAGGTAGAGGATTGCATCGGCAGTGAGATACCCACAGGAAATTCATAAAATTGTCAATTTTTTACCCTGCTATTGCTGTGATAATAAATTGAAATTTCGAAAATATACGCAAGGATAAATGATGTTGGATGTTTCGGAGCATGGCCATTGCTAAATATTAAATTTGCCATAAATATTGCATTCTATTGAATTATAATTTATATAAAGCCACATAACACAGACATATTTGTACATATTTATAAATAAATATTCATTATTCTTACCTACAGACACTAGTGTTTCATGTAATAATAATAATAATAATAATAATAATAATAATAATAATAATAATAATAATAATAATTACTGTCGGGCGAATTATTTGAAACCAGTTGCAAAGTCACCTTGGACGCTGCAATCCAGTATTCAACACTCAGACCGCCAAAAATTATCACGGAAAGGAAAACGGATTACGTTCTATATATAATCTTGATGCAAGCGAGCAAATACAAGAAGTTAATAAAATAGTTTTTAACAGCAGAGGCCGAAACATTGCATCACGCTATGGTTAACAGCGTATTATAACTATTATGAATAGGCCCAAACCATATTTGATGTGGACGTTCAGTAATATTTCAATAAGTAAATATTAATTATTTTTTACCTGCAGACCCTTACGCAATTACCAGTGTAGAAAGTGATGATTAATCCCAGCCGAAGGATTCAAAACCCGTGAGAACGTCATCTTTGATTCTGTAGTCCGATATCGTTATTTCGGCGAGATATTATACCACTCGATATTCGCGTTGGAATTATTTAGGAAATCTAAGAGACATTCTGAACTTACAGTTACTTCTTTGGTGGCATGAGGTATTGCCTGACTTGAGTGTAGGAAATAAATTATCTCAGACAGTCCTTCCTCCTTCAGTAATAGGTAATTGCTTACCGTTTACCTGACATAACTACCTGCAAGACGATTACTGTTCAGAAGGTGGTTGTTTATTACTGGTCGCGTTACACGACTACTTGAGAATACCAACAAGTCGGTTATCAACTATTTTGTTCCCAACCAAAAACTTTGTGCATACAGCATTTCGTATGTATTAAAGATTCATAATAACTAAGACCTGTGGAAATTCAACGGAAGGGAAATATATTTAATCAACAAATATGTTTTGATAAAGCTGATAGTTGGATAGCGCAAAAAAAAAAAGTTTTAGGTCAAAAAAAAAAAAAAGAAAAGAAAAGAAAAGAATAACATGCAGCAAATGTAAGTTTTTGAAAATTTATATGAAAATCGTGTCCATTATATTTTAAATATAGAACCAACCCAAATGAAATACATTTATAAGTACTAATAAATACTTAGAAAATAATATTGTGATACATAGTTCAATACAAATAATAAAATCACATTGTAAGAGACAATTTTTTATTCAGTTTAGCACCTCTTGCCAAACAATGTTCTATTTTTGCTTTTTTAAAAATTTTCTCTTTTTACGTAATGTTGTAACATAACGTTGGTGATTATATGCAAATACCGAATCGTGAGCGAAAGCCATCACGGTAAGGAAAAATAAGAGTATAAAAAGAAAAGAGCACGTTTGAGAAGACGATCACGTTTGAGGCGAGGATGACGTTTGAGAGGACGATCACATGAGGGACACCACAGCAGTAACGAGAGAATGAGGAAATAAATGCTGTACAACAAAAAAGTCTTTGTCTGCTTTGCGACTGAAGCTACAGCGGGTTGGTCCCTGGAACACGTTACAATGTTTGGTTGACTTCTTTCTTCGATGAAGAACAACTGCACGTCGAAATTGCTACGAGATTCTTTCTCACACTATTAAAAAATTATCATGTATTAGTATAATGATATTTGAAAACAACGGTATATCAAAGGGAGATAACTCTTATAATCTTGTCCAATGTTGCCAGAGTGGCATTTTTATAGCCAAATTACGTGAATTTCTCCTCTTTGGAAACAGTTGGACATTCAAAAATTATATTTGACTCTTTTCAATGCGTAACATATAGACCTTCTAAGTAAGGGATAAGCAGAGTATTATAATAATATTTTTATAAATAAATATCTTTTTTTACCTGCACATACTGGTGTTTCAGTCTTACGCACTCATCAGTGTAGGCAGTCATAATTACTGCCAGTTGATGGATTCGAACCCAGTTACAAAGTCACCTTTAACTGTGCAGTTATTCTTGTTCCGACTAATTATTATACCAGTCGATTTTTGCATTGGAATCATTCAGGAAACCTAGGAGCCATCTTGACTTACCAGTTACTTCTTTGTCGAGATGAGGTCTGGTCTGGATTGATTCTAGGAGATAAATTATCCCAGGTATTACTTATTCTTTCAGAAGCAGGTAGTTGATTACTAGTCGCCTGACACAACCAACGACAAGACGATTACTAAGTATTTTGTCAACAAACAAAAACCATGCATATGCTGTACATCTTTCATGGGTATTAAAAAATGTATAATAATTTATATAATAGATGTAATAAATTCATTAATAAAAATTAAAAAAATATAATCTATAAAATTTTAAAAAGTGAGAATGTGTGAGAACAGTTCTCAATCTATATACTCAACGAATTTTTGCTTTACCGACTTATAATTTGGTATATAGGGTATTCAGACATGTGGAAAACTTTTTAATCGGTTTTCATCGATAAAAAAGGGCTTCCAAGGCGTCAAAAATTTAAAAAGTTTACGTGGAGGTCAACAGATTTTTCTGTTTGTCAACTGTTTAACGAATGCGCATGCGTGAATTTGGTTTCTATCTCAGCTCGAGTATTTTTTTTTACTTATAAGAAGTGAACTGTTTTGAAAAAAAAACATAATACACGCATGAACGTGTGTAAGTTTCTGTATGAATTAAAATATGATATTTATGCGTAATTTTACGACAGGGCAACGCCGGGCAACCTGCTAGTAATATATAATTAATGGTAAATCGGATGGATTTGTAACGTAGATAACGACATAATTTCGGTTGCAGACTCCATTATGATAAAATATAACAAGAAAGCAATGTTTATTAAATGAAGAAAGACTCTAACAATCAAATCAAGCGGTCGAACTACCAATGAAGAAATTAGAGATCGGAGTACTACACAAATATCAATAATATGTAAACGACGTCTAGACTGGCTCGGAGATACCTTAAGATGAGACCGAGAGAGAGAGAGAGAGAGAGAGAGAGAGAGAGAGAGAGAGAGAGAGAGAGAGAGAGAGAGAGAGAGAGAGAGTTGAGAACCAAGAGATCCTATTGATCATTGATGAAAAAAGAAGAAAAGGAAGACCAAAAATGAACTGGAAATTGAGAGAGATTTGATTACAACAGAAAGAAACTGTAGTTCATGCTTCAGATCGAAAGCGATGACGGACCTTTACTGCCTTATGCGTCGTAAGACGTGAGAAATCTTAATTCTAAATCAGAGATCATACTTTTTCATTTAAACATAATGAAAAGAAAAAAGATAAATTGTATTTTTTTTTGTTTTTTTTTAAATTTTTTAAAGATGCTTCCGTTTTTTTTTTTTTTTTCTTTTAAACCGTTTTTATGCTGAGTGCCTTAGTTAAAACCGGGCACAGGGTTTGAATAATTCGTTCACACAAGGGGGACGTTCAAAGATGGAGACTTCTAAGAAAATAATCATAATCATTGTCGCTAAACTAACAGCTTTTGTATTTCTTATAAAAGATAACGTTTATTTGATACGCACGTCAGCGGCGGTAAATTGTGGCGCGAAACTTTTTTTGATGACGAGATTAATTTGCTGCTTGCCTTACACTGTAATGGCGCCGATTATTCGCTGTTGTCTATCGAGAACGGCGGTTCAACAGGAAATGAATTGCATCCACCCTCCACATTTTTATGTGGTAAGTTTATAAGAGAACGTTCAATGTAATAAAAAATAAAAGACATCTTTTTTCCTGTGAGAGAAAAAAAAACGTTATATTTATAAAACTACAGGAGTTTCTTAAGCCGATTATATATTTTAATTTCCAACGATTTGCTTATAATTACAAGTATTAACGAGCGCCCATAAACCTTTGCGTTTAAAGCAGTGGATTAAAAAATAAACAAATAAATCCATACTATTTCGGTAGGGAAAGTGCTTCCCAAGGATTTCATTAACTGACGGCTCGAGGGTTGGGGTGGTATTTAGTTCTCTTCTACTGCAATAACTGTGACACAATCGTCGGAACTGTAATTTAGAAGTCCCCGAGAAGAGGAAACCAGGTCTGCAAATAGTGTCTGGCCAGCCCCGTCGGCATTCATCATTAAGGGCGCCTCAGGCGATTAGCAAAACACTAACCCCTTCTCAAAGAGAGAAGGCAAATCCTTGGAAGGTGAATCTTCTAGAACTGCACAAAACAGCATAATACCTCAATCAACATTGACCAGGTCATTACAGGAATTGTCTAGTCTTTCTAGATTTTAGGGTGGGGACTAGTAAAAAATAAGTCTCATGAAGTGTTCCTATTCTTTATTACTGGTACAAAAACTTCGCCATTGACTCGAAATGAAGTTTACTTCTGTTCCGTTCTGTCCTACCAAACCTCTCAGGTATTGTGGTGAGATAGAAATTCGATTCTAATGAATAGCCATCCTTTTTCTCTCGGCTTCGTTGGAATATGCTCTCCCCTTCACTTCCAAAAGAGTTTTAACATGAACGTGTTAGCTCAATATTTTGCCACTAATGAAAATCATTTTAAATCCAAAATATTACAAGCATATACCAAATTAATAAGCTTTATTAATAAATAATTAGCCGGTCAACGAAATCAGAATTCTTTAGAGTTCAACCCGGCAACCTCGAAGGACCCAAGAACGCATGTTCGCCGGTTTTACTGTTTTGACTGGGGGAAATGAAGCAGATAAGAAGACTCCAAAACTCACAGTTCTACCTTGCACACATCTACACACGTATGACCAAGAACAAGATAAACCAATATATAGATACACATTGCTATATTGTCAACTATATAACCGGACGAATGCCCCAAGGTTCACACCAGGAACCAAATATACTCTGGATGACTTTCCAACGATGGGACGGGGGGGGGCGGTCGTCGGTATATGAGTTCGTTTAGGCCTTTCCGATTACGAAACGCCCAAGAAAGTTCAACAGTTATTCTGTGTTACCCAGAACAACTCTCACAACACGGCAGCGCTGCCTTGATCGGCTACACAGGAACAAGGTTGGTTGGTTGCTTCGGCTTTTTCACTCTCTTTCTTGGTTAGTGTATGAGTGACAAAATTGATCTTGAGACCAGGACAAAAGCACACGCTCAACGTTGTGATTAGGTTAATTTCCGTGTATCGTCACTTGGACTTAGGGTTAGCTCTTGCAACCGAAAGCGCATTACTCCGTACAGCAATTAAGAAAAACATCAATGAAGACGCTGATAAGTTTCTACAACTACAGGATATATTAACAGATCAATTATCTTATTACAAAATCTATTATAACACAATCTTATAAAAGGTGTAAATATATGTATAGGTGTTTGAAATCGTCACGACAATAGTCCGTTCGAAGAAATATTCTTTTCATTTATCGTAAATCTCTGATAGTGGTCGCGCGATCAACAATCATAATTAAGCGAGTTCGTCTTTTCTTTCATATTTAATGTTGTCACCATCAGCCCGCTTATACAGGGGCGGGGGAGGGCTACTGTCAGCGATAGCGTCAAAGCGATGAATTGTTTCTAGCAGCAGAGAAATTTAGCAAACTACGAATCTATTTTTGTGTAGCACTATAATATGACAAAAGTACTCACCTAGGAGTCTTGCGACTCGCTAGAGGAAGAAGAGTTGTCGGTGATACTCAACGTCGGCGCATGGATCAGCGGTCAGAGACTTACCTAATCTTCGAGATCTCTTCTCTAAAAGTCAAAATCAACTCTGATCGCCTCTCAACTGTCCAAAATCACTTGTGCATCAGCTCATATAACGAGGTGGTGAGTTGGGGGATTGGAGCTCCCAGATCAATTCCAGCCAATTGGCGATCGCCCTTCTCTTCTGATTAGTCCAGTGCCAAACCGTACATAATCGCTTATCGAGGTAATTTTCCATCGAGGTGTTCTCACGCCGAGAAGTGCTTGTGAGATGACCTCAGGGTCAGGCACTTCTTCCAGTCGTAGCATAAACAACTGTTCACTACAATTCTCTCGAAATACATTGTTTTATTAGCAAAACAATATTAGTATTAATTATCATTATCAATCCCGAATCCTTGAACTGAAGCTATTTTCCTTGATTTAGGTTGCGTTATCCACCAAACTAATGCAGTCAGCAAGGCAATCGAGAATTGCCCGGGATTGTTAACATAATGAAAGCTCGTACTTAGCTCTATTATAATCGTCATTTCTGTAAAATTCCACCATCATAGTTGATTGCGTTACAATTACACCCACAATAATATTCACACTAACAAATATATATAGACATACATAGCTCAGTATCCCGTTTATTATATTTACTGAAAATCTTTTTAGGAAAAACACGAGTTTTCGTAAACTTTTCCAAAAATGACTTTCATATTTTTGTAAATTTTTAGTTATAAGAATGTATCGTTATTTAATGATGTTTTTCTTGATTTTTACATTTACAAAAGCCCTCTCAACGTTAAATTAGTACTTGCTAGATTGAGACAATTCTAATTCTCCAATGTTTTATTTATTTCCATTTTAATATGCACTAGCAAAGAGACTCAGCCTTGCCTGGAATTGAATGAGAATCAACGAATATTTCACACTTCCAATACGTTTATTGTCATTGAAGTCGATGAAATCCCTCGTTTTTCAATCAAATCGATTAATTGCCTGCTCTAGTCGGGGACCTATCAGGGTGCACAGAGAAGAAGCTCCACATGACTCCTTGCACTGACTTAGTCCATAATCTATTGTAATCTACATTGCACCGTCGAGAACATCATGTTGATGTTATAACATTATTTCATTAAAGTTTACAATGCAAAAGTAAAGTATCATGGTTCAATTGTGCTCTAAAGAGAAATATCCATTTTGAATGCGCCCCTGTCTTATCGAAGAACCCACTATTGATTTTATGCGTCGGATGTTTCTACTTGAACGGTTAAAAAAACTTCCAAATGGATTTGTGCTAAAAGACTGTATAATGATTGTTAGCTTTGGTCAAATTCAAACTGTTCCTCTTTTGATCGGATTTTTTCGATTATTGATTTTCGATACTTATCGTAGGCATTTCGATATAGAACAAAGCTAAGAACACGTCCAGGCACATAAATTACATTTGCGTGAATTAAGAAAAAAACAACCCAGCCGTTTTCGGAATTTATAGAAAACGAAATCACACACACACACACACACACACACACACACACACACACACACACACACACACACGAAGTGCTTTTATATATAAGTAGAGACATATCCATTTAATATGCTCCTATTTCGTTGTTTAGCATAACGTAACTTACATGGACAATTCATATTAATTGTTGGAGTACTGTCAATGCCAAAGGCGCCAGGGACCACGCCGGAGCATTAGTTTATCGCCGGTTACATAAAACGACGCTAACACAAAGTGACGGGTTCTATCAAATCTTACACATATCTAGAGTAAAACTTTTGGGAACGTGATTTTCTAATATATACAGACGTGTTCTACTTTGCTGCAGTTTGAGGCAGATAAATACTAACCTGACACTTCTATTAGGTTGATGAGAAAGTTCGTGCGGAGTTTTTAATTTTGATTTAAAATGATGCATTTTCCAATAAATTTTCTTTATAATACCGTTACCTTATATTTCATTTTAAAGAGCGTTTTCACTCTATCTAATCGTTTAAATCACAATCGTTTTAAAACAAGCGTTTTCTTTTCAGAAAATTTAATACAAGACAGAAAAAAAAGCAAATTTGTACAATTTTCTGATTTCAATTTAAGCTAGGCCGGAAAGCTGGTGAAACATCTCGCGATATCAACGAAGCGTTTGAACCAGAACCAGTATTAAACAAACAGCACAATGGTGGTTTAAGAAATTTCGTGGCGGTGACGAGAGTCTTGAAGATGATGAGTGTTGAGGCCGACTATCGGATGTTGACAACGAATAATCCGGGAGCTTAGTCGATACAAATTCATACATAACTGTTCAAGAACGTGCTTCTAAATGAAACGTAACGTATACGACGATTCCCAACAATTTGAGAAATATTAGAAAGACAAAAAATATAGTAAATGAGTGCATCACGAATTGAACAACAACCAGAAGAAACGCCCATATGAAGTGGCATCTGCACTTCTTTTACGCAACAAGAAAGACCTGTTTCTCGACCGGGTTGTGGCTTACGGTGAAAAGTTTTTTACGACAACCAGCGACGCTCAGCTCAATGGTTAGACGCCAAAGAAGCTCTACAACACTTACCGAAGCAAGAGTTGCACCAAAAGAAGGTCATGCTGACTTTGTTGATCGTCGAATGGTCTCATCCATTACAGTTTTTTGAATGCATGCAAAACCATTATGTCGGAGAAGTACTGTCAACAAATGGATGAAATGCAGCAGAAACTTCGACAATAACATCTAGCATTTGTCAACAGAAAAAGCCCACGGCAATGCCCTACCACACGTTGAAAAACCGAGCTTGCAGAAGTTGAACGAATAAGGCTATGAGATTCTGCCTCATCCGCCATACTCTCTAGACCTCTCACCTACCGACTACCACCATGCTCAAAAACCTACGATTTAATCCCTACCAGAACACAAGATTTTTACGTTACTGGCATAAATATACTTGTTTTGTTTTTGCAAAAATGTGTTGATTTTGACTGTGTTTATTTCGATCAATATTTTTTGTTTGAACCGAGATATGTTCATCTGAATTTAAAAGTCAGAAACAGCACAAACATACTTGTCAACCTGATAATATGATACAGTTGTTATCCGCGCATGTGACGGGTTCAGTACATCGTGTATTATTTAGCAAGAAGCTATCATCATGTGAACTAATAATCTATATCGCTTCAACTTTTGCAAAAATAACAGGGTAGACTCTACTATCAGAGCAGCTGTTAAAAAAGTCTAAGTTAAGCTAAGTGACCGATAATAGTTACAGACAACTTTGTATTAGCTGCTGCACTGAGGAGAAAAACACTCCATTTCTAGGATTACTCCAATTACCCTTTATCCTCCACTTATAATTTAAGTATTTAGCAATCGGGCATCAAGTATAAGTTTTTTCGTTTTAATAAAAGCTGAGCGAAATTTGAACCTCGGTCTCCTGGCCCATTAGCAACTATTCTTTACCACTATAACAAAAAAGTCAGTTAAGCTTGTTAGAAAAGACAATATCGAAATGGCCCCATTTGACGCGGGGGGAGAATAACCCTGAGAATTGTTTTAATTAATAAGCTGCCCGTTGCGTAGACGCACTTATCTGTTGTGTTTTGAAAGAAAATCTTTAAGCTAAAAACTAACAATATCCTGTCTCGTATGGATATTATTTGTTGATATATGCTTTTCGCATTCGATATTATTAAAATGGTTTGACACACTATAATCTTCATTCATTGTTTGAAATTTATCCGTTTTCAGACAAATACGATGTGGTAGAAAAAAATCCCCGCAAAATAAGACGTTCGAAATTAGTGTTTCTCTTTAGAGCACACTTGAACCGTTATAGATTTGCATCGTAAATTTCAATTCAAAAGTTTATTTTAAAATAATAAAAAAGTACTGGTAGAAAGAAGAAATAAGGTTAAAAAATAAATTCCTGAGGTGAGATACAAACTTGTTGCAAATGTTTCCCTTGCGAACATTCAATCTATAAGAGGTCCTGGATATGACTTTAAACTATATCCGATAGTGAGGCCCCAGCTTGCGGGCTTTGGGGAGTGTGGAGTCACCCTTTAATTACGATTGCTCCCAAGTCCACTCTGACCCGGAGTGGTAGTACCTGTTAGGGTCCCAACTATGGGTTAAATAGAAACCGACTTGAAAACAACAAATATATTCTATTAAAATATTTTTAAAACCATTTGGATTCGGCATTAAATAACCTGAAAAGGGTTGATATGCCGTAAAACAAAACAACCAGAGATCAATCTATAAGAGCAGAACGCTTATTATCAGAATGAAAGAACAGCGTACTCTCTTGTTCCAATAAGAACAAACAATCAGTTTTAAAAAGGTTGAGCAATTGTTGTTTCAACAAACGAACAAATGAGATGCAAAGGCGAATATGAGAAATTTTTAACAAACCGTATAATAGATATAACTGTAAAGTTGCAGTTACAAACAAAGGAAATAAATAAATAAAAATCCAGGTCTACATTTTTTTCTTTTTTTAACAAAAGATTTTTACCGTTAATTTCCAGTCTCAAAATCACTTAAAAGTCTCTCGCCATCACCCATCTCGCCCGGTGTTTACTTTTCTTCTCCAACCACACACACCAATCGTAGCCATTTCTCGACTTCGACTTTACACGTCCATTTTCTTCGACGCACACTTTGCTTCTCTCGATCACGTGGTGCATTTTTTCTTCTTTTTTTCCTTTTTCTTTTCGCACACGCCTCTTAATTTGCATATGCGCTTATATCGGCTACTGCTGCTAATCTTTTCGCAAGCCAGCCATCTTTGCTGCTGCTGATATTTTCCCACGCGCTTATATGCACCATATTCCATAACGCAAGATACTCACAGTTCTCCTCAGATTCAAACGACCTTCAGTAGTTTCAAAATTCTTTAAATAAAGTTCGCTTTTTTTTCCAATGCTAACACCGCTGCTCGTTAATAAACTTCTCCAAATGGAAGAATTCAACAAATTCACCCTCCTAAATGGTCGAAATGCCGCAAAATTCTCAAGAACTCATTGAATTTAGTTTCAATTCTCCACTGTATATTTCTTAAAAAATGGAAATGCTTAGAAAATTTACACTCAAGATAGTGGGAATTAGCGCTGAATTAGCGAGAATTTTCGCGCTGAACTCTCTGATGCCAGTACCAAGGAGTTGACATAATTGTTTATGCAAATTACAAACGGTTTCAGTGGATTAATTTTTTTCTCTACTGAAAAAAAATTACTAAATTCTGAGAATATGCTATACCTCTACATTGGCCCATGCCTGGAATATTATTGCCATATATGGACTTATGCATCTTCTATCACAAGTTTCTTACTCTTATACAAGCCCCCCCCCAAAAAAAGTCTCAAGTCTAATAAATCCCGCACTGCCGTCCAAGCCCCAACCCGTTCCCGTTGTTGACAAAACAGCTTCAGACCCGGTGACATGTATGTCTTCCCTTCCCTGTGACCCCAACAAAAGAAACCCTGCTAGTCTTTCTCTAATCTATCATCATTTTAATATTAGGTGCTCAACTGTGACCCAACCTGCTCTCTCTCCTTGTAAAGCATTCACCTTTTTCTACCCACAAATACTATAACAAACGCTCATACCTAAAACTCAACGGAACTTTGATTAAGATAGATTCTTTTCAATAACGTCCTATCCGCGGAGCACACAATCGCGAGGTTGCTTCCCAGTACACTACAACATCATTGTTTTTGTCCATAGTTTTTTGAGTTGAGAGAAATGCTGGTTGAATCAGAATTAATTTATTAACGTCGAAATTTAAAACATCTCAATTCTCAATTCTCAATTATTAAATCATTTCTTTCTGATAGGTTCATAAGAGTAGTAGTTGAGGGGCAAAAATCAAGCTCACAGTATTAATGCCGGTGTCCCTCAGGGGTCCATCCTGGGCCCAACTCTTTTCCTGATCTACATTAATGATCTTCCAAATCACATCCTTACATCATTTGTAGACATTTATGCTGACGACACTACCATTTATGGTAGCACATCTAAGACAGTAAACGACCAAGTTCTCTCCAATTCTCTCTCCTTTGATCTTGAGCACGTAGTACAATGGGGAAAGGAGTGGCTGGTTACTTTTAATGCATCTAAAACCAAGCTTCTCTCTTTACATCATCAACATTCTGATCCACATCTGGCATCAATTGAAATGAATGGCTCTCGTCTTCAGGAGGCCTCAAGTTTTGACAAGCTTCTGGGCTTGACCATTACTACTGATCTTAAATGGAACACGTACATCAAATCTGTTGCCAAGGCCGCTGGAAAAATGGTGGGATCTTTTTATCGATCCGGTAAATATCTCACTGCTGATGCTATTCTCTATCTATATAAGAGCCAGGTACGTCCAAGGATGGAATACTGTTGCCACATCTGGGCAGGAGCTGCTAGAAAGGACTTGTCCTGCCTTGATAGAGTTCAAAATAGACTTCGTAGCCTCGTAGGAGATGTCCTTTTCTCTTCCTTGCAACCTCTATCTCACAGAAGAGATGTTGCGAGTTTGTCTCTGATGTATCGTTATTTTCATGGAAAGTGTTCGACTGAGCTTCAATCTATGCCTCGCCAAACTTTCACAAGAAACACTCATCTAGCTGTAAACACTATCAATAATTCCTCCCCCCCCATTCTTTATCTGTGCCTAAACCTAAACGTAGATTCCATGAACAAAGCTTCTTTCTTAGAACTGCACGCCTGTGGAATTGTCTTCCGTTTTCCTGCTTTCCGGCTGACTACAATATGGTTGTGTTCAAGTCTAACGTA
>NC_136499.1:5654848-5744848 GCF_053919585.1 Euprymna scolopes
AATTACGTCATTTTAAAGCAATACACAATCTAATACTGATAAAACTGAATAATGAATTTAGGGAACAAACAATTAAAAAACATTAAACACAAATGATGAATAATTTTAAACTATCGATGAATAATTTTAAGAATGAAAACAAACGAAAAAAAAATTGAAATGATTAAATTAAAATCAAACAATAATTTAAGGTATTTATTTGCTTCTCCACGAAAGCAAATTAGGCACAAGGTCGTTTTTAATGTGGGGGAAACCTGCTCCCCTAAAAGTAGGGCAAAAATAATAATTGTCCCAGTATAGAGGGTTTCCCCTCCATTGACTGGTACATGATTGTGATGTGGTGTGTTGCACACAGGGCCTTTGAGCGTGTAGTGTTGTAGCTTAGTGAATGTGTAGAGTGCTTAGCTGCTTGGCTTTCAGGTGCTTTGCTCCTCTTGCTTCCAGCTGTAACCGCCACCTATACTCGCAAGAGTGAAGGGGAGGCAGTTTAGTAAGCCCTGCCCACTGGTGGTTAGAGCGTCTCACTGGTCAAGACTCGCATGCCACCTCCTCGTGGTACATCACGGTTTAACTGGGTACCTTGCGGCCCCAGGCTAAGTGTATGTGGGATCTCGGAGCAGTCTGGAGCCCCAGAGGTGTTGAGTGCATGGCCCTCCGGCGTGAGGACACGCCCTGGCTTACACCAATCCAGACCCCAGCTATGTGGTCAAATAGCAAAATGTCATCTCGGCAGCAGGAGTTGGCAGTCATGGTATGAGCGCAGCTGATATATTTTTCAACCACCGGTCTCCCATGGCGGATCACTGAGCGGATGAATCAAGAACGATCAACGGTCAGGGATCAACACCCAGTTAGCGGGTACTGCGGGGCAACCTACCACTGCTCCAGCTGTCGCACTCCTGTGCTCCGCTGGGGTCCGCAATGTTGGGTCCAGAGGTGGATGTTCTGTTCTGGGCATGCACTCATTCACTACTTCCCTGCCCCGGCGCTTGACGTTTCAGGCAACTACTATGGATATGTCAAGAATAATTTCTCAGCGACTGGCAATTCGGGAGCCCCCTGCAGTCGGGGGTGCTGTCGTTGCTCGGCAGGGCCCGCGTTCTAGGCAGGCGCGCCCCGGTCGACATCCTGCTACTGCCTCCCCACTACACCTGGCCTGCTGGAATGTCCGCTCCCTTGGGGTGACTTCCTCTCTTGACAGTTTTCATCCTCGGAAGTCTGCTGTTATCGACCTGGAATTACTCCGGTTGGGGGTGGATGTCTCAGCACTAGGCGAGACATGGCTCACTGGAAATGGCTCCATACGTGAAGCTAACTTCACATTTTACTGGACTGGCTACCCTGACTTGGAGAGACCAAAACATGGAGTGGGTTTTGCCATCTGCAACAAGCTGCTCAGCTTTGTCGAAACTCCCGTCGCCATCTCTCCCAGATTAATGTCACTACAGCTACACACCACCTCTGGTCCAGTGTCCCTATTGTCTGCCTACGCCCCAACCCTCACCTCGCCGGATGACCAGAAAGATGCTTTCTATCTCCAGCTGAGTGAGACCCTCTCCAAAATCGACCGCGGTCACCGCATAATCATCCTGGGTGATCTCAACGCTCGAGTAGGCAGTAACACCAATGCCTGGCCTGATGTCCTGGGTCCTCACGGAGTGGGCTCTATGAATGAAAATGGACAGCGTCTTCTGGAACTCTGTGCTACACACAGGCTGTGCATCCCATCAACCTTCTTTAAGGGCTCACCGTGGTCGAAGATGACATGGCAACACCCACGCTCTAAGCGCTGGCACCAGCTGGACCATGTGATCACTCAAAAGAAGCACCTCCAGGATATCATCCACTGCAGGACAATGCACTCTGCGGACTGTGACACAGACCACTCACTTGTGCGCTGTAAGCTTAAACTAAAGCCAAAGAAAATCCACCTGTCTTGCTCAAAACCACTTTCAACGCTCAATGTTCTTGCTACTAAGTCCAAGGAGAAATGCCAACATTTTCAAGCTTCAATACAATCCACCTTTGGCCAGTCTGCACCCCCTCAGGATGCTGCCTCTGCCTGGCTGCGGATTCGTGACACTGTTGGAGTTTGCGCACTCTCCAGTTTTGGTAGACGTACAGTAAAGCAGCCGGACTGGTTTCAGACACCACGCGGACACACTCCATCAAGCACTAGCAGAAAAGCGAGCGGCAAGACTGGCTGTGATGCAGGACCCCTCTCCTCAAGCTACTAGCCTCTGGAAGCAGAGCCGCTCAAAAGTGCAGCGCCTAACTCGAGAGGCTAAACACAACTATTGGAGTGACATCTCCAAGCGTGCTGAAGACTGCTCTGCCACCGGCAACACCGGTGGCATGTACCAAGCTCTGAAAGAGGCTCTAGGTCCTCCTGTGAAGAAATCATCTCCTTTGCGATCTCTGACCGGAGAACTACTCACCAATCCTGATGATCAGCTTGACCGTTGGGTGGAGCACTACAGCTCACTGTATGCTCAACCTGTAGCAGCTAGTGAGGCTGCTATAATAGCTGCTGTTCCCCAACTACCAGTCCTCCATGAGCTAGATTACGACATCACCATCGATGAAGTACACAAGACCATCAAGCTACTGAGGAACAACAAAGCCCCCGGCGTGGATGGGCTACCTTCAGAAATCTTCAGATGCGGTGGTGACTCACTAACTGAGGAACTCCATCATCTCTTCTCAATCTGCTGGAATGAAGGTACTATTCCCGATGAACTTCGTAACGCCAACATAGTTACCCTGTATAAGAACAAAGGGTTTCGCTGCGACTGCAACAACTACCGTGGCATATCTCTACTTTCCCAGCCTGGAAAGATCTATGCCCGCTTAGTCCTGCCACGTCTCCAGATTATTGCCAACAGAATTCTTCCTGAGAGTCAATGTGGCTTTCGACCTGGCCGCTCTACCACTGACATGATCTTTTCTGTTCGTCAGATCCAGGAGAAATGCTTTGAGCAGGGCCGTCCTCTCTATGCAGTTTTCGTTGACTTGACGAAGGCCTTTGATTATGTTAGCAGATCAGGGCTATTTCTAGTCCTCCGTCTACTGGGCTGCCCTCCCAAACTCCTGAAAACCATACAAGAATTTCACGATCAGATGAAGGCTACAGTACAGTTTGAGGGCTCTCGTTCTAAAGAGTTCCCCATCTCTTGTGGTGTCAAGCAAGGCTGCGTGTTGGCTCCTACTCTGTTCGGAATATATTTCTCAGCTGTTCTGCGCCGAGCCTTCCCAAACCCAACTGGAGTGCTCCTTCACACTCGCAGTACTGGAGGCCTATTCAACCTGGCCAGGCTACGCTCAAAAACTATGGTTAACCGCGTACAGATCCGTGAACTCCTGTACGCTGATGATGCTGCCTTCATCGCCAACTCGGAAGTTGAGCTTCAGGCAATGTGCTCCTCCTTTGCTTCTGCCTGCGAGGAGTTTGGTCTCAAAATCAGCCTAGGCAAGACGGTGGTCTTTGCCCAGCCTGCTGGGCTTTCACCCATAATAACCGTAAACAATCATGTACTGTCAAACGTCACCAAGTTCACTTACTTGGGTTCTACAGTTGATAACACCAACAGTCTTGATTGTGAACTGGACTCCCGCATTGGAAAGGCATCAACAACTTTCGGCATGCTTAGTGAGAGAGTCTGGAAGAACAAGTCCCTCTCGCTACACCTAAAGATCAAGGTTTACGAGGCCTGCATCCTCAGCACTCTCCTGTATGGCAGTGAGACTTGGTGCACCTACCGCCGACACGAACACCGTCTGAACGCCTTCCACTTCCGATGCCTGCGCACAATTCTTGGATTCACATGGAAGGATCATGTACCAAACACAGCTATCCTCTCCACGACCAAGAGTACTGACATGTACACAGTGCTGCGCATCCGTCGCTTACGTTGGGCTGGCCACACCTGCCGCATGGACGACAGCCGGCTACCAAAAGCACTTCTCTTTGGAGAGATAGCTGATGCCCCTCGCTGTGCTGGCAGGCCACGCCTCCGCTACAAGGATGTCCTGAAACGTGACCTTCAGGTCTTCGGCATCCCTCACAACACTTGGGAAACCTCTGCCGGCAACCGAGCAAAGTGGCAAGCTGCTATAAGATCTGGTGCCAAAAGATCCTGCCAGCAATACACAGACTTTCTGAACTGTAGAAGACTGAAGCGCCTTGCCAATCGTCGTCCTCGACGTTAAGGGCCTATGAAGAGGACTGGTACAAATTATCATAAGTGCAGCATCTGCAGAACAGGATATTTATTTGCTCGCCCACCGAGCAAATTAGGCACACGGTCGATTTTTAATGTGAGGAGTGAAGGGGAAATGGGGACCAGCTCCCCGGAGAGTAGGGGAGCTGGATAGTGACAATTGGTATGAAGGGTTTCCCCTGCAATGTACCAAGGTCTTATATGTGGGGTTTGTATTTATTTGCTCCCCCACCGAGCAAATTAGGCACAAGGCCGATTTTTAATGTGAGGAGTGAAGGGGAGTAGGGGAGCTGGATAGTGACAATTGGTATGAAGGGTTCCCCCCTACATTGACCAAGGTCTTATATGTGGGGTTGCCCTCACATATGGTCTTTGCTTGCAGTATCTGCCGGAACAGGGTGTTTATTTGCTCCCCCACCGAGCAAATTAGGCACAAGGCCGAGTTTTAATGTGAGGAGTGAAGGGGAAATGGGGGACAGACTCCCCGGGGAGTAGGGGAGCTGGATAGTGACAATTGGTATGAAGGGTTGCCCTTACATTGACCAAGGTCTTATATGTAGGGTTTCTCCCAAATATGGTCTTTACTTGCAGTATCTGCCGGAACAGATGGTATTTATTTGCTCCCCCACCGAGCAAATTAGGCACAAGGCCAATTTTTAATGTGAGGAGTGAAGGGAGGGGGAAGGGGAAAAGGGGACCAGCTCCCGAGAGGTGGGAAATGGGAGCTGGTTAAAGGTCAGTCATGTGGGGTTGCCCCCACATCTGGTCTTTGCTAGTCATAGCTAGTCATAGCTTGCAGTATCTGCCGGAACAGATGGTGTTTATTTGCTCCCCCACTGAGCAAATTAGGCACAAGGCCGTTTTTAATGTGAGGTAAAAACCAGCTCCCCCAAAAGTAGGCAAAAAGGGGGCACTCTGGTTACCAAAAATAATAATTGTCCCAGTATAGAGGGTTTCCCCTCCATTGACTGGTACAAATTATCTTAAGTGCAGTATCTGCCGGAACAGATACTACACTGTGATCCCGGCCCAAAGCGCAGGAACAACAGAAAAAAGGCAAGCCTCTTAATTATAAACATGAGAAGTTGCTAGTGCAGAAATGTTTTAAATTTAATTTAGAGAAAAATCACATGGCTTAAATGTTATCTTTTTAAACTTTAGAACTGAGGCTAATTTGTATTATTCGGACTAATGTTCTCATTTTGCATGTTTATTTAACAACGTTTCGGCCGATTTAACTTCCGACCTTCACCAGGTGTATTTTGTTAAACACGTGAATCTGTTTCCGATGAAGGTCGGAGGTTACATCAGCCAAATCGTCGTGAGGTAAGCACGCAAGGCAAGTACAATAGTCTGAATCCTACAAATAATACAATTTCTTATTAATTTATTTTTATTAATTTATTTTCATTAATTTATTTTTATTAATTTATTTTTATTAATTTATTTTTATTAATACTATCATTTTCCTTAAGACAAAAATTGTTTAAAAGAGAATTTGAAGAACTCCAGATAATCATTTTTTTCTATTTTTTTTCAATACTGTGACCATCATCACATAAGTGACATGAAAAAGATTAGCATCCGCCAAAACATTCAACGTGTACTTATTTTATTAAATTGATATAGAAAAATTATCCCGCACTTTGTGAAACTATAATTTATTCATACAGCGAAACTACTTGTTTCCTGGAATTTAAACGTTATTTTCGTTTTCTAGCACCCCCGAAAATATGTGGTAGTAATAATTTTAAATGATTTCTTGGGGGTGGAAAGATACTGCCAGAAAAAAAGCCGCCCAAGAAAAAGGAGGCAATGGTGATCCCCCAATTTTTTAAACTAACATTTCTTCATTTTCTTTAATTTTGGATTTTTGAGCGATTATCAAGGCACTACATGACCGTAAGGAGATCGACTTTTTTTTTCATTCTAATATACTTGACACCACTTTTGTTTTGAAGTGAAGAAAAACATAAATTAAAATACAGTTGGAGGAATAGTAACTTGTCTTTGGTAACATTTATTTTCGAGACAAGATCACAGTGTAGTATCTGTTCTTATGTTAGACTTCACTTTTTCTGTCCCCGGTCAGTAGAAGAGAAACCCTTCATTACTGATAAATTTATTTTATTTTTTTCCTATCCAGAGTGCCGCTTTTTGGGGAACAAGATTTTCCCACATTAAAAACCGACCTTGTGGCTAACTCTAACCTCGTGGGGAGGCAAGTAAATAGGAACAATTCTTTCTAATATTTGTTATTTTCCACCATGTTTGTGTTTTGTTGGACATTTGTTACAAAATACCCGTTTTGTGTCCCTTAACTAAAATTTAATGTACCCTTTGTTTTTTGTAGTTCATATCGAACATTTAATTAAAATTAATTTTTTTTTAACTTTCTTCAAAAGAATGGAGTATTTCTTCGAC
The DNA here is from genome assembly GCF_053919585.1 of Euprymna scolopes. NCBI lineage: Eukaryota > Metazoa > Mollusca > Cephalopoda > Sepiida > Sepiolidae > Euprymna > Euprymna scolopes. The sequence continues at coordinate 5,661,493 of NC_136499.1, forward strand.
AATTATATTTTTTGTAACAAATTATTTAACGCTTAAATGTTGTAGCACACAAGCAAACAAAATAACAGATTTAAATATATTTCAACGTCAACGACCAAAACTTCTTTTCCGACGACCAGCTGTTCCATATTCTCATTTTCAAAACATGACGTCTCTTCCGAAAAATACATGGAACTTTAAAATATTTGGACACACTCAATGAAAGGTTTTATTTATCATCAATAGAACACTTTGAAAAGCATTCTCATGTAAAAATTATTTGTTTATAATTTTAAAAAGAAAAAAAACAAACTAAAGCATAACGCTCACATTTAACTTTAACGACGACCGCGTCTTCCATAATTTGATTTTCAACACGACTTCTCTTTGGAAAAATACATAGAACTTTAAAATATTTCGACACACTCAATGAAAAGTTTTATTTATTATTGAGAGAAACTTTGAAAAACATTCTCATGTAAAAATTATGTGTTTACAATTTTAAAAACTAAAACAAAATTAAATTAAATTTTCAACTTTCCTGATCGACATTGTTAACCTCATAAAAAATAAACAGTTAAAAATATCAACACAATATTTGCTGTATTATCAATAAATAGTATTGTTTCTTTAATTTATATTAACAGTCTTATCCAACGTTATGAAAGTACTTGAATACAGTTCTAGTTAAATGCGCGTTTAATTAATAAAAATAATGTTATTTACTTTACTATATTTGGTTGGAATAAAATTTTCCTTTCTAATAGCATGTATCCAAATAGAGACGCTCCTTCTCTTTAGGAAAAGAAAATATATGTACTTTGGGGCCTTTTGGATAATTTTCCTGACAATTTGGGACAAGACGAGAATAAACCATGTTGGACAGCAAACTGAAAACTCTGTAGACAAAACAGCTACTGTTAGGGACACTTTTCCTACATATCGCTCTGGTAATGACGTCACGCTCTCATATTCACTGGCCTCCTTCTATCTCGGTAGCCTCGGTTTGACCCTGAAAATTTTGTGATTTTTGTTTTCCAATACAACATACACAGGAAATGTGACGCCAGATACAAGTTAACAGGCAAAGACCAAAGAATAAGCCACCTCATATACATGGACAGCATGAAGTTATTTTCATGAAACAAAATGAGCCGAAAAAAAAAACTGATAAACATGGGTGGAATATTTTTATTTATGTATTTGCGGATTGTTATCCTCATCTTCATAGTTGTGTTGTTTCACGATAAATACACAAATGACTCATCTCAAAGGATTTCAATAAAAAATAATGTATAATATCATTCGGTACACACCGATCAATAGAATACCAGATAAGAACGAAAACTTGCATTTATAAGGCGAAAAAAAAGCCAATCTTGATCGCCCTTCGGGGCACGATAGAGTCGTTGAGTCTCTACAGTTCCAGGTGAGCATTGTCTGAAGATAGTGGTTTCAATCCCCCCCAAAGCCGACCAGACGTTTTATTGGCCAAAACGTGGGTTGATACGTGGTGAAATAGCAACAACTATAATGATGATGATTACAGTCCGCAGATAAATAAATCAATACACAAATTACATAGGATTAAAAAAACAAACAATAATGTATATTACTGGAATCATGTATGTAGTTGAATTACATTGCTATAACAAACAGTTGTTGTAATAAAGGGTATATTTGCATATCACAGTTTGGTGTTGTTTCCCAACTGTATTGAGTATCTTGTACATGCTTAAGCATTCATTTATTTATAATTGAAAAGTTCTATAGTGTCCTGTGTAATTCCTGTAGTCAATCTTTACCATGGCCACGTTTTTTTTTCTGCTTGTTTTGTTCTATGTATGAAAGATCACGTATCCCTCTTTTCTCTTTTCGACATTTTTTATCACTCACGAAGTAGTCCACGATAGTTAAGGAGTAGTGGACTTCTTTGATCAGTTACGATTTTTCACGGTAGTTGCTTGGGATCGTCCCCTTTTCTGTGTTTTCGCTATTTACGTAGTTTTTTTCCTTTGGTCATCCTTTGGTATGTCTTTTTGTGAATACATCTGCTGTTTGTTGCATTAGGCTTTTATAGTCGTGAAATTTTCAAACGACTATGCATATATTCTATTATGTCCTAGCATTTTCTAGTTTACCATTTTTGTCCTTGGTCATTAAGTATTTGATGTTTTTAATTTCTGATGCGTCTTTTTCATTGATTACTACGATTTTGTGGTTATTGGTTTCCGCAATTTCAGTGTTTAAGCTTTGCAAGTCTTCTACTTGTAAGTTTTCCTTGGTCTATTACATAATTTATGTTTTAATTGATTCTCATGAGTTAAATTATTATTTGTACTCTAGGAGTTCTCACAAAAGTCATCATCAGAGATTTCGTAATGGCAACCATCGGTGGTGTTCCCTGCAATTTGAGTGACAACAAGTCTCTACTCTTTTCGATAACCATTTTGTAAACGAATTAGCATTTTTGCAACAGCCGCTTGATATTGACTTCTCGCTGGCAACGACCATTGATCCACACTATGATGTGAGTGGCAATACACCTTTTCAGAGTTCCAGTCTCCTTCGACTCATCCAGTAGAGATCTAATTAGTGTTTTCGGTCCTCGTTATTTCTATCTTCCTTGAACCTTCTCGACTATTTGGTGCGGTGACAGTTGATGCCAGAACTGCAATTGGGGGAGGGGAGGAAATAGTTAACGTATTATTATTATTATTATTATTATTATTATTATTATTATTATTATTATTATTATTATTATATAGTGTACCAAAATCGTGTTATGAAATAGTAATTTTCGTTTCCCTTTTATTCCCCAACGATGCCTATATGAGTCGAAATCTTTAATAAACTAAAATAATCTGTTATAAGTTATACCATAACAAACCTTTTTAGAATATGTACATTCAATCGAATTTGAGCGTAATTGAAGTGTGCAGCTATTCTTGTAATAGAAATTGTCCAAAAGCAATAACAAGAAAAATAAAAACTCTATCATTTTCCAATGGCGAATATCAGTCGTAGTTTCCCAAGCAAAAATTAATCCAGTCAGGATCAGCAGCTGTCCTCCTCCACACGAAAACCTATGAAGAATTAAAAAACAAAAGTCAATTTTATACATTTATATTGTGGTACCTAGTTGTTTTTTCTTATCACCCCTTGCTATAAATATAATCGTCCCAATCTTTGTGATTATACCCACACTTATTATGCCAAAAATATTGCAACAATAAGCTAAAATAATTTTATCTACATTACACCATGACGAAGCTTTCTCGATGTTAGCGAACTTTATGAAAGCATATATAAACATTAGATGCCCAGGTCACACTAATATTGGCAACATACTAATCAAGAATAGAAAACATTTTATAAATCATATATTGTAAAAAAAGATTCACAATTTTCGAAACTATCTAACTACAGGAGAAATATTCAACATCGATTAACTCACTTTAATATTTATATGTCATTAACAACAGCAAACACACAAGAATGCTTGTAACAAATACTAACCAACAAGTAAATAAAAATATATAAAAAATAAACAGATAATAATTTGATTGCTTAAGGTGGTTTTCAACCCTTTTTTGTCACCACCCCTTCACTGCCAGACCAAAATGACAGCACCCCTTCTTCCAAAGAACGCCATTTCTTCTTTTGGTGTGGAGGCTGAACACAGCGTTGAATTCTCTCTTAACCAGGTAGGAAGTCCTCTCTTAACCAGGTAGGAAGTCCTCTCTTAACCAGGTAGGAAGTCCCCTCTTAACCAGATAGGAAGTCAAGAAAGCAACGGAAAACAAATTAATGCTTTTCCACAGCGTTGGGTAGCATTTGGGGTTCGCTGTTTACATCCGAAGGGCTTGGTAAGAGGTTTTAGACTTTGGTTTCAGGTCCTCATCATTTTACGAATTCCTCTTCTAAATGGATTGACATCTCTGTGCTGAGTTCAGTAAACGGATTGATCACTCAAACAGGGATTTCAAGAGAAAATAGGTCGTTGAATCTGGCTGACATATCCTTGTTTAAAGTTTAATCAATAGCTTAAATAACTATACATGTGTTTTGTTTTGTGCAGAAATTCATCTATCCAAACACATGTGTAGTAGTAGTAGTAGTAGTAGATGCTACTTCATCAATGAGTATAATCTACTCTAATTTCGATAAATAACTTTTATACAAGTGTAATATTTGCATATGTTCTAATTCTACAGTTAGTCTTTTCTGTCCTTGGTCGACGAAGGAAAAGTTAGTGACTGAGTTATTTTTTTAAACTTTGATTTAATCCAGGTCACCTCTTTGTGAAGAACTGAATTTTCCGCCATATTGAAAACTAACATTGTGTCTAATTTTCCCTCATTGGAAGGCAATTATATCGGAACAACTATTATACAACAATTGGCGCGAAAACCAAACATGAATTAACATAAAAAGTAAATCTACACGAAAATTAATACTAAAAAGACGAATATATTTCATTTCGTATCCGGACAATTAAATGTACAGTTTTGTCGGCTTTGCTAAAATATCAACGGTGCCATTTTGGTTATAAGCATTATATTCTTCCTGCTATTTTTTAATGGAAGTTCAATATTTGAATGTCACAATTTATCCGAATGCGCTTGCGAGTCTTTTCTCTTTTTAATATTCGAAAATTCTTTCGTCTCAAGATTGATTCTGGCTATTCCTGCACAAAAACTCACACATCTGTTCCTAATTATTTTAATTGTAATGTATTTTTCCTTTCTCGTTTTCTCATCGTTTTTATATTTGGCTTCTTCCGCCAGATGTCCGCCGTCGGCAAAGTCGGAAATGCGAAAACAAGATGGCGGACGGGCGGGAGAAAACGTCAAACGATATTTGGTGTTAATATAACGACAACGCGTCGCGACATTTAAGGTATTTTCTTTTAAAACATTCACTGGTAATTATTTCTTGTTTTAATGCTATCAACTATCTAGTTGAAGTATACGTCTACGCCTGCGTTTTAACATGTCCACATTTGTACATTAACTTAACCGGTAAAACCTGTAGGGAAGAAGGTAACGGCCGACGTCCAAATTTGTGACGATGATGAAAGCATAAGCCAAACTCGTCTACCTACCAAGGAAAAAAGTATCAGTAAATTGCAACAACTCGGGAACAAATTCTAAAACTAAAAGTAATACATTTTATTTAACCAGAAGTAGTTTATGTTTTTATATATGGGAGATGTGTTATTTGTATTCAACGCTATATGTTCGCGATCTGTCACAAGCATGAACTTTATAAGATTCAAATCCATGAATAAAACGGCGAAGTCTGAATTTTTATAAGACGAAAGTTGAGAATTATAATCCGAATGAAATAAAAAAAATATTTGTGTAATTTTAATGGTGTTGGATGGAAATATTTCGTGATTTTGAAAATTTTATGAATGTATACCAGAAAGGTAAGCGTTTCGCAAGGAAAAATATTCATTTTTGTTGTTGTTTACGTGAGCTACATTGGTAAAGGATTAATTTATCCTTTGCAGCTTGGTATTCTTCGTAGTGCAGTTTTATGTCTTTTAGATGGATTCAGACACGTAGGATAATAACGGGCAGCAGCGAAGAACCTTGCGGAAACGCTGTCTGGAACTGATTTGTCTTTAGTGCGTCAGTCGTTTTATATTGATTTTCTAGAATGTTCCGGCCTGTTCACTGTCTATATGCGCGAATAGACAATAATATAATCTCATGGATTTGTGCGTAAAAAGGTCGCGTCAAAATCGCGATTCTCCGCGCTGATAGAATTGCGTGGGCGAATGGTGACGAAACCAAGTTGTTTCTGAATTTTTAAAATTTTTTTACATGGGGTCACCACTTATCAAGGCCCGAAGGTCACTCATGGATAAGGGTTATTGCGTGTACAGTAATAAATGAGATGGTATTGTAGTAATCATTAGTATTGGGGTTTTTGATAGAGTGTCTTACTTAAGGGGGCGGTTTGTCAGGAGTTTTTTATATTGAACTTGAAGACGTCCAAGTTGTAGTCAGGTGGGAAACAGGCAAGCAGCAGAGAGTTCCACTGGCGTGCAGTTCTAAGAAAGAAGCTTTGCTCATGGAATCTACTTTTGGATTTAGGCACAGATAAAGAGTGAGGAAAATTATTGACAGTAGTTTCAGCCAGACGGGTGTTTCTCGTGAAAGATATAAGAGGGGGGGACGAGAGATTGGAGCTCAGACGAGCACCTGCCATGGAAATAACGATAAAACAAAGACAGGCTCGCAACGTCTCTTCTGTGGGAGAGAGGTTGCAGGGAAAAGAAAAGGGCATCCCCCACTAAGCCACGAAGTCTATTTTGTACTCTGTCAAGGCAGGATAGGCTGTTTTTAGCAGCTCCTGCCCAGATGTGGCAGCAGTACTCCATCCTTGGACGTACTTGGCTTTTATACAGATAGAGAATTGCATCAGTAGTGAGATATCTTCTGGAGCGGTAGAAGGATCCCACCATTTTCCCAGCGTCCCTGGCAACAGATTTGATGTACGTATTCCATTTCAGATCAGGAGTAAAGGTCAAACCCAGAAGCTTGTCAAAACATGGAGCCTCCCCAAGACGAGAGCCATCAATTTTAATTGATGCCAGATGGGGATCAGAGCGTTGATGATATAAAGATAGAAGCTTGGTTTTGGATGCATTAAAAGTGACCAGCCACCTCTTCCCCCATTGTACCACACGCTCAAGATAAGAGGAGAGAGAATTAGAGAGAACTTTGTCATTTACGGCCTTTGACGTGTTGCCATAGATGGTCGTGTCATCAGCATAGATATCAACGAATGATTTAAGTATGTGTTTTGGGAGATCATTGATGTAGATCAGGAAGAGAGTTGGACCCAGGATAGATCCCTGGGGGACTCCAGCATTAATACTATGGGCCTCTGATTTCTGCTCATCAACCACTACTCTTATGAACCTATAGGAGAGAAATGATTTAATGATTGAGAAAACATTTCCAGTAATACCGTAGTTGGAAATCTTGTGAAGTAGGCCCTTATGCCATACCTTATCGAAGGCCTTCGATATGTCAAGAGCAATTGCCCTGGGAAGGAAACCTTTGTCAAGAGATTCACTAATCCTATGTGATATAACCGTTAGCATATTTGCTGTAGATCTTGCAGAGCGGAAACCATATTGCATGGCAAGGTTGTTTTTGTTGAGGTGGCTGACTACTTCTTTATTTAATATGGATTCCAACAACTTACTCATGAAACACAGGAGACTTATTGGTCTGTTCTGAGAGGGAGATGACTTTTCACCTGAATTCTTAAATACAGGGCATACTGATGAGGTTTTCCAGGGTGTTGGAAAGCACTTCTCTTTAAGGCAACGCTTAAACAGTTTTGTAAGTATGGGGGCAAGTTCTGGTTGGATCTTTTTCAGCACTATAACTGGAATGCCGTCAGGGCCAGTTGCTTTACTGGAATCAAGGTTCTTGATTAGCTTGGCGACCTCACGCACAGCTATTTGTATGTTGCATAGCGTATTGTCTTTTATAGGAGGAAATACAGGGAGTTAGCTGCAAAGTTCTTGGCAAATAGTCTGGCCCTGTCTGATGCTGACGAGATGCCCTCAGGTCCATTGATGATAGTTGGGATAGAACGCACGCTTCTGTTCAAGATCCTGCTTGCTATTTGCCAGAACTGGTGGGAACCAAGACGCTGCTCAGCTACTTTGGATTTAACAGACTGAGCATATAGCTCTTTTGCATGTTTTATTACTCTTTTACAGTGGTTGCTGGCAGTCCTGAAAGCAGCTTTAGTCTCGGTACATCTATTACGTTGGTAGCTATGGGAAAAGTGATTTCTGTGCGCGATGGCAGCAGCACATTCAGAGGAGAACCATGGCTGGCTGTTAGATTTTTGTTGGAATTTTTGGATGGTGTGAATCGGTCTATGCCTACAATTAACCATTCGGTCAGGTCTGATACTATAGAGGACACATCCTTTTTAACATTAGGTCAGATATGAATGTACGGAAGATATCCCAGTCAGCCATAGAGTATCAATATACAGTACGGTGGAGAGGTACATCTGAAGACTTATAACATTTAATTTTTATCTTAACTGTTATAACGGAGTGTCAGAGGATCCCAGAGGAGATAGAACAGAACATGAACACAGCTCAGGGGAAGTTGTGAGAAAAAGGTCTAGAAGGCTTGCATATTGACCGGGTGTATCGGGCACACAGGTGGGTTCGTGAACAATCTGAGTGAGGTCATAGACAATGGCAAAATCATGACAAAACCTCACCTCGTCATCGGTCTTATTTTAGTGGGTCAGCCATTACACATCATGGACATTGAAATCACCGCAAATGTGAATGTGAGCCGAAGGATGAGCAGACAGGATGTGGTCAATTTTCTCGGATATGCTCTTAAAGATAGTAACCCCACTGTTGTGGGGGCGATAGAGGGCAAATATAAATGCAGTAGTGTAAGCTAGTGCAACCAGGAAGCACATATAAGGTTAATTAGGGTCTTCTTTGGAGATATCCCTACCACATGGAAAGCCATCTTTGATGTAGTCACATATTCCATGCCCATGGCGATCTTGGGGGTCAGATTTAGATGTTAAGTTGGAGTATCCTTTAATTATGAATTCGTCTAGAGAAGTGGTTGGCCCTATCCCAGTTTCACTTAGAAAGAATATGTCCGGTTTCGTCTCCTGTAATTGTGTTTCAACCTCTGGAAGGTTGGAACCTAGACCCCTGATGTTGGAGAATGAGCCCTGGTAGTAGGGGTCTACGTTGGAGGATGGGGTTCTAGGTTTATTCTGAAATGAATGAATTCCGGCCGAATACATTCTTTTCATAATGAGATGAGCGATTTGATTTAGCTGGTCACTACAAACGTTTTTACTATTTTTATAGAATTACTCCCACCTTCAAATCGTGTCTCAAACAAGTTTTTTCTACGTATACTGAACTAATAAAAACGGATCAAAATTTGTTGAGGGTTACATAAATTTCAACATGTATATTTAAGGTTCTAATTTTCGTTTGTTATTCCAACTTAGGTAACTGAGTTAAATGGTTATTTGTCAGGAAGGTTTACCTGATACTAGACTGTAGCGATTGTATAAAATTACTCCATTTTTATTCTAAATCGCAATAAAGCAATTTTACCGCTATCACTTAAAAATATTTCCGTATAATAAAACGAAACACATTTCTTACGAAGATAATTTCAACTTCAAAATATTATTTCGATCTTTTAACTTATAGCAGACTTCTATTTAAAATTTACTAGATGGCAACCTTGCGTTGCCCTGTCGTACAATACACTTAAACATGATATTTTTATTTATGCCGATTGCATATGTTTATTATAGAATCAATTCTCTATTGATAATTATATATTACGAAGAATAATTTGCCAAATGAACTAATTCGCAAAAAAATAATAAAAGAAATAATAATAATAAAAATAATGACAATCATCAAATTCCGCCTGGGTTTTTTTTACAATATAATGTCAACTGATATTTTGGCTTGACGATAAATGCTGTGGAAAGTCACTTCTGATTACTGTTTAGTTTTAAATTATGCAAACGAATAAATGATTTGCAGCGATTTTAAGTAGTACCTTTTATTTTATCGTAAATTGAACTTATTAATAAAAAAACAATGGTGATATAGATTTGGGATCATTCGATTTGTAGTCGAAGTATGCCGACTGTCAAAACGATGGTTCTAGGTTCAATCCTTGGCTTGGGAGAGATGCTAGTCTAGCGGCACTGATGAGTTGTGATACAACGAAACAGGACTGTATGTCGATGACTACAAATATATATATATATATATATATATATATATATATATATATATATAATATATACATATATTTAAAGATTATAATAAATGTTTTTTTAAGAAAGAAATGATTTGCTAAAATTTTATTATGTTTTTTGGCCGGTGTAACGTAAAATATTCCCCTGTAAAAATATTCTTTTTATGTATAAGAGGGAAAAGCTATTTTTAAAATCGGATGTTTTTGCAGTTTTACGTCTTTTAAATGGAGTCAGTTTGATTTTGAATATTTAGATGAATTATGTAGAAAACATATCTAAGAACACTAATTAACTTTGTGTGAAATTCGCAAAAGATAGGCTGAACTGTTTCGGAGTCTATGAGGAAGGATCTCACACACACTAAGTTAATTTTATATAATAACAGAGATAGAGATATAGAGAAAGTGGTAGCTAGAAAAGTAAGACGCCTTCTTCCGTCTGCAAGGTTTTTGGATACTCTTGGGCATAGTCGATAGTTCACTTAGTTCCCTGGTCAGGGTAACAATAATTTTGTTCATGGTTCCATATTTAGTTGGTCAGGACAATCACCCAGTATGGGCACTGCTCGGACAGAAAGAAACTGCGACTTACTGTCTGTACAATTTCAAAGAAAGCTATGCCAATATATTAGACTTTTTATTCGAGAAACAGTGTGAATAATGTTTTGAATCATAACACCTCAATCGGTAGAGATTACCATGGGAGACAGGTGGCACCTGATCGTCATCAAACTACCTTATGGCAGCGAAAACCATACGTTGACAATAAGAACACCTGGCCAATATAAAAACTGATGAGCAACAATGAATTCATAAATGCCTTGAAAGATAGAAATTGAGGAGAGCAATAGCGTTCAATGCCTATATCAAGCAGGACACTTGAAGATGATATAGAGAAAATTACAATTTTTATTTGTTTTATTTGTGAGGCATTTGAAAATATACATTTTCTATATAAAAAATTGATATGTTCCCTTCTAATGCTGACCCGTATAGTTTAATAACCAAAATCTATAATATATAAAAATCTACATAGTCTGTTATTTAATTCAAATATTAGTCCATGTTTTCAGAAAGAAAAAAAAACATAGTTTCATTAAGATTAATCAATTTTTAAATTCTATCCAATCAACATTTTTATTTTTATTGATTTCGAAGATTGAAGAGAAGTGAACGTGTTATAATAATAAGGTTCAATGTTCGATCGATTACACAGTAATTATTGAAAAATTCTTATTACACCATTGTTCTTTACACCTCCGATTTACACATTTACCATTAATCAATACGGAGAATACGAATTAGGCAGCTAATAAATACATAAAACATCGTCTTCCGAATGTAAACAAAGATAGTTTTTAGAATAAAACAAATTCCCCAAAAAAACTTTTCTGCATGAAATTGTCACGTTTACTGCAAGTAATTTGGTTGTGGTTGTACTAAAAGGAATTATTAATATATAAGGAATTATATATATATATATATATATATATATATATATATATATATATATATATATATATATATATATATATATACATATATATATATATTCGGACTCTGCGGAAATAACTGACCTAATAGGTCTCTACGTACTAAAAGAGATGTATAAAGGGTTATATATATATATATATATATATATATATATATATATATATATATATATATATATATATATATATATATATATATTGCTTTTGCGATACGTTTTGAATGAATTCAATTATTTAAGGAAGTGCATTTTTATACATATATCAGTGGCGACTCTAGCCTATTATTGCTACTTATGCCCCCCCCGCCCTCTGTCAACTTCAGTTCCCAACTCGTGGTCCGTGAATCCAAAGTAAGTCATCATAGTTGCTATTACGTGATTCTCCATTGTATAGCACAGATTGACTAACGTACCTTGCATGGTGTTTTTTTTTGTAAACAATCAAGACACTATATAATTTGTAGTCTTGTTAATACAGCAGATAAGATAATTTTTTTCCTTTCAAAAGTATAGAAGAAAAGAGATGTTCATTACTATGACGAGAAAAAATATGTTTATTAGAATAAAGAAATTGATGAAAAGACAACTAACCAGGTTAGCAATTAAGTCCACAACTCTATACACAATATTATAGCCGCTTTTATGGCATGTTCAATGGATCTGACGGTGGCCGGACAAAGACCATCCGTTCAAAACAGCATCGCTGTATTATTCCCAGATAGATTTATGAATTTTTGGCTACTTAGTTATCGAAACTTGAATAGATACGTAATTTAATTAAGATCAGACTAAGTATGTTTGCTTGAAATTAATGGATGATTTTTAATCCGTTTTGAATAACATTGACCGAGTTATTGGTCGTGCCAGACACGAGTGGCACTAGTCCCATCTCCGTCCCTGATATATATATATATATATATATATATATATATATATATATATATATATATATATATATATATATATTCCAACAAAAATACTTCTCATTGAACTAAAAAATATTAAACAATCCTCATCAACAACGGATTCCCAAATTTTATTGTTGAATAACAGATAAACTACATGCTCCAGAAGTTAAACAACACCCCACTAACAGAAATACATCACAACATTATAAATCTTATACAATCAACTTATTCTACTGCAATCAAATGCATCCGGGTTTTAAGTTAGAAGAAATTGTATAAAAAATATCATCCATAGATACATCTCCCCCGTTGATAACAATAACATTAAATTCATCATTTACTATAAAACATTTAAAAACTAAAACTTAGTTATTAAAAACAACCGCCACCCTTCTCTAAAACCAATTAAACGCACTAACGTCATCATCTATCAGTTTAAAAAACATCATCTATCAGTTTAAAATGCCCCTGGGAGAATGTAACTCCTATAACAACAACACAACTAATAATTACATCGGACATACCACTACCACATTATCCCATCGCCTTACCTGTCATAACGTTGACTCTAATGTCATATTCTAACACTTACATAAAATACATCACTGTCCGCTCTCGAATTCCAGAGATATTGAAATCAACCACACAAAGATACTACACCACGAAGCAAATGTTAAAAAAGCTAAATTTATACATACATGACAAAACCTCCCTTTAATTAGGTCGCATTCCGAAATTATACCAACACACTTAAATGCCTCGCATAACACTTCCTCCTCCTTTACACCCAACCCGTTCTGCCACTGACCCTAGAACTGGCACGCTCTCCTGTTCCCCATGAAACTAACGCCTCCACCACCGCCGCAGACCCACTGATCCTCACTCGCAACCCAACTACTATTTAAATAAATCTACCTATAATTTCCACCGAGCCTCTCACACACATTCCTGAAGATATGCAGATGATTACACGAAACGTTAAAAGTTTAAAACAAACGCAGACATCTCGAGATGAAAATGCTTAGACTACACACCCATACACTCGACGTATATACAAAAAAGATAATACGAAAACTTGAAAAAATGTATTAAAACAGAGAAGCTTTCTTTTGTTTTTAACAATGTCTGTTTAAATGAACCAATGCTGCTTAAATATACGCAATGTATATACATATATACATAGTTTGTTTATTATACAAACATTATTCGTTACATATGTGCATACATGTTTCAGTGGAATCCCAATTTAAAAATACAACTTCATCAATCAAAAAAAGATCGATATTGAAATGAGAGTTAAAATTACATGCGTTTTTATAAGATATTCGTGTGTGGTTTACGCTTTGCAAGGAAGTAGTGTGCACACTTTGTGAATGTAAGCAGTAGGAGTTTTGGAAAGAGGTGTGGTGAGCGAAGGAATATGGGGCGAGGGTAAGAATGAAGGAGGAGGGGGAAGTACGATCCCGTGTTGTCAAGTTATCACAGCGGAAAGGTATTGGTATTATTTAAACTTGGTGGTTGTATATTATCCTAGGTTTTCGCTTTGATCTGATGTAATATTACATCTTCATAGCCGCTACATTTTTATCTTAGTATTTTAGTTGTTTTTTCTTTTCTGGTGGCGACATTTTTATCTCTCTATTTTATTGATAAGTTCTGTTTATTTATTTTTTTAAATTAAAAAAAAAAGAAATAAAAATAAAATAAGTAAAAATAGCTGAAAACTATGCCCGATTCATACATAATTTGTTCTTAGAAATACATGTACACCATTTTTACTAATATAAGCGATCTTGAGAAAGTCAACGACAGTTGGTTGAAGGGTTGACTAAATGTTGTATTCACATCTCTCTCTCTCTCTCTCTCTCTCTATATATATATATATATATATATATATATATATATATATATATATATATATAATGGTAATTATTTTAGCTAGCATAGCAAATTAATCGAAAGTAAATACCCATTAAAATGTATGTGTGTCATTTTACCGTCGTCTACTCGTGTTGAGTTAGTAATAGCCACACAGAAGTAGGTGTAGAATCTGACATCCAGCTTGGGTGCAGCTAATACAGGGTGACAAAAAAAAAACGGGCCCCAACTCTAATTAGGCCCCGTTTCTTAGTGTTTTGTCCGAATGAAATTAAACTTTAACAATAACTATAACAAGTTTATTATATTCAAATCATCACATCAAAACACTAGGGTCTTTGGCCTTTTTTTCTCCGTTCTACAGAATATGTTCTAGATAGCCTCCATTTAGCTTTTGTTTTCTTTTTTTGGTCACCTTGTATACAATATAACATAATGGAGTGTGTAAATATCTGCACTGGACAATCTGTAAAAGGTTGAATATTGAATGTAGCAAGTCCTGATAACATATACCAGAAAGAACAGTTAGAAATAAGTCATACACCATCCAGTATGCAATTCCTACAGCTATGTACTTATAAAACAAAACTATGAAACGTGACATAATTGGATGAGATAAAAAAAGAGAAAGAGCAACGTTAGTAAAAGTTAGTGTCGCCCTATGATGATGATGGGTTAAACAAAGCTTAGAGGGAAAAGATAACGTAATACCAAAGTCTTATGCATGACATGAAAAGATAACGTAATACCAAAGTCTTATGCACAACATGAAAAGATAACGAAATACCAAAATCTTATGTACAACATGAAAAGATAACGAAATACCAAAGAAAAAGAAACTGGAACAATTAGAAGATCTCTATTATTCCAGTAATTATAGGAGCAACAGAACTTGCGCCCTATTTTGTTTTTCATCCAAAAATTACGTTTTACAATTTTCGTCCATATTTTTTAGATGAACTAATTTTGGAAGATAGGAAGCTTGTCAAATGTCCAAAGAAGCCACAGTGGTCGACATAGTTCAGTCATATATCCTGACAATATTTAGATTTTACAAGAACGTATTGAGAAATTACTCAGAAAATAAACACGTTGTCTCATTTCAAGGACATCAATTTTAAGATGATGACTTCAATCACTTTCTCTAAAAAATCTCTTGTTCAAGCAAATCGATCGCAATTATGCAGAACGAGAAACATTTAGTTAAGATATCAGTCAAAGGAGTAAATATGACTCTGGCTTGCTTGGTTTTATTTTATTTAGTTACAGTGGCCATATCAACATGCAGAATATGCGGTTCTAGGTGAAGGTTCAATCCCATGAACATGCTTATCGCTATCAGAAAGTAACTGTAGTATGCCATTGAACGAAATGATATATTATTTATTATTAAGGACGACTTACTATACGTAAGTCAGATTGCCAAGTGCGCATAACTTACACATAACTTGGGCATAACTTGTGCTAACGCTTGGTCTTTATAGTTAGTGGAAGAGTATATTATTATCCGTAAGGCAGACACTACAAGGTCACTTGTAGATTTTATCCTCAGTATTAATGATACTAAGATGCAAATACAAATGAATTAAGACATCTACCCGATCATGGCTGACGGAACGAGAACACGCTATCCCTGTAAATTAAATAAAATCTTCCATTAGTAATTCTATTCAGATTCCCGAGTTCAATATAACGATTCCTGATATCGACAAGACACACTAGAAGAAAATATAATGGACGAAACATCGAATTTGAGAAGAGGTCCACATAATCCAAATTAGCAATTCTTATCAAATAATTATTGATTATATATTTACGTTCTATGGTTACTTTTATATGTCTACATTATTTCTTTTGTCGCATCCAATGAAAGCTTCGGCATTGACTACGTTTGCAGCAAAGACAATCAATCAATAAATTCATTATTCATGATTATATTTACAACCGGGAAATGTTGGAGAATCCCGGCGGGTTTGTATACACGATTTGACCAAGAGTTCTTTAACTACTGTCGACCAATAAGATATTGATAGATTTATTTTACCTTCATACATAAGCGTAACTATTTTGGTTGAAATCATAAAACTTTCCTGCAGCCAGGAAATATCCCAGTAAGTTTTTTTTACAAAGGAGTCACCACTTATCAAGGCCCGGAGGCCACTCAAGGATAAGGGTTAATGAGTGTACGGTAGCCAATGGGACAATATCGTAGTAATCGTTAGTCGTGTAAATTTGGTAAATTGGATTACTTAAGGGGACAGCTCATCAAGAACTTGTTTGCGTTGGACTTGAAGACAACCATATTGTAATCAGTTGGAAAGCAGGAAAATGGAAGAGAGTTCTACAAGCGCACAGTTCTAAGAAAGAAGCTTTGTTCATGGAATCTATGTTTAGGTTTAGACACAGATGAAGAGTGGGGGCAATTATTCATAGTGATTCTAGCTAGACGAGTGTTTTTTTGTGAAAGTCAAGCCAGGGGGACCATAGATTGGAGCTCAGACGAGCATTCACCAAGAAAATAATGATAAAGCAGAGATAGGCTTGCGACGGCTCTTCTGTGGGAAAGAAGTTGCAGGGAAGAGAAAAGGGCATCCTCCACTAGGCTACAAAGTCTATTTTGAACTCTTTTAAGGCAGGATAAGATACTTCTAACAGCTCCTATCAAAATATAGCAAAAGTACTCTATCCTCGGACGTACTTGGCTCTTATACAGGTAGAGAATTGTATCAGCAGTGAAATATCTACTGGAGCGGTAGAATGAGCCCACCATTGTTCCAGCGACCTTGACAACGGATTTGATGTACATGTTCTATTTCAGAGCAGGAGTACATATAAAATAGCATATAATGTGGGACCAAGCTTTAAACATCTGACGTCACAGCCATGTGATTTTAAAATATAAAACACTTATCCCTTATTTTTTTGTATTGTTGTTTTTTGTATGGTTGTTTTTTATTGTCATTTTTTTTGTATTGTTGTTTTTGTATTGTTATTTTTTTGTAGTGTTATTTTTGTATTGTTGTTTTTTGTATTGTTGTTTTTTGTATTGTTTTTTTGTATTGTTATTTTTTGTATTATTATTATTTGTATTGTTATTTTTTGTGTTGTTGTTTTTTGTATTGTTGTTTTTTGTATTGTTTTTTTTGTATTGTTATTTTTTGTATTATTATTATTTGTATTGTTATTTTTTGTGTTGTTCTTTTTTGTATTGTTGTTTTTTGTATTGTTGTTTTTTGTATTGTTGTTTTTTATTGTTATTTTTTTGTATTGTTATTTTTTTCTATTGTTGTATTTTTGTATTGTTGTTTTTTTTGTATTGTTTTTTTTTGTATTGTTGTTTTTTGTATTGTTTGTTTTATTGTTATTTTTTTGCATTGTTATTTTTTGTATTGTTGTTTTTCGTATTGTTGTATTTTTGTATTGTTATATTTTAGTATTGTTATTTTTTTGTATTGTTGTTTTTTATATTGTTTTTTTTTTGTATTGTTATTTTTGTATTGTTGTATATTTGTATTGTTGTATTTTTGTATTGTTATTTTTTCTATTGTTGTTTTTTTATATTGTTGTATTTTTGTATTGTTATTTTTTGTATTGTTGTATTTTTGTATTGTTGTTTTTTATTGTTATTTTTTTGCATTATTATTTTTTGTATTGTTGTATTTTTGTATTGTTGTTTTTTGTATTGTTGTTTTTTTATTGTTGTTTTTTGTATTATTATTTATTATTATTATTTTTCGTATTGTTATTTTTTGTATTGTTGTATTTTGTGATGTTGTTTTTGTATTGTTATTTTTGTATTGTTATATTTTTGTATTGTTGTTTTTTGTATTGTTGTTTTTTTATTGTTCTTTTTTTGTATTGTTGTTTTTTGTATTGTTGTTTTTTGTATTGTTAATTTTATGGGTTGTTGTTTTTTACTGTTGTTTTTTTTGTATTGTTGTTTTTTTATTGTTATTTTTTTGTTTTTTTTGTATTGTTGTTTTTGTATAGTTACTTTTTTGTATTGTTGTTTTTGTATTGTTTGTTTTAATGTTATTTTTTTGTATTGTTATTTTTTGTATTGTTGTTTTTTGTATTGTTGTATTTTTGTATTGTTGTTTTTTTGTATTGTTGTATTTTTGTATTGTTGTATTTTTGTATTCTTATTTTTTTGTATTGTTGTTTTTTTAT
This sequence comes from Euprymna scolopes, assembly GCF_053919585.1. NCBI lineage: Eukaryota > Metazoa > Mollusca > Cephalopoda > Sepiida > Sepiolidae > Euprymna > Euprymna scolopes. The sequence goes on from NC_136499.1 coordinate 5,679,732, forward strand.
ATTGTTGTTTCTATATATGTTTTTTGCATTGTTGTATTTTTGTATTGTTGTTTTTTTATTATTTGTTTTATTGTAATTTTTTTGTATTGTTATTTTTTTGTATTGTTATTTTTTTGCATTGTTGTATTTTTGTATTTTTTTTCTATTGTTGTATTTTTGTATTATTGTATTTTTGTATTGTTGTTTTTTTGTATTGTTATTTTTAGTATTGTTGTTTTTTGTATTGTTGTTTTTTGTATTGCTGTATTTTTGTATTGTTGTATTTTTGTATTGTTGTTTTTTTTGTATTTTTTTTGTATTGTATTTCTGTATTGTTATTTTGTATTGTTGTTTTTTATGTTGTTGTTTTTGTATATTTGTATTTTTGTATTGTTGGTTTTTGTATTGTTATGTTTTGTATTGTTATTTTTGTATTGTTGTTTTTTTGTATTGTTGTTTTTTTGGTATTGTTGTTTTTTTATTGTTGTTTTTTTGTATTGTTATTTTTTATTATTATTTTTTGTATTGTTGTTTTTTGTATTGTTATTTTTTTGTATTGTTGTATTTTGTGATGTTGTTTTTTGTATTGTTGTTTTCTTGTATTGTTATTTATTTGTATTGTTATTTTTTTGTATTATTATTTTTTGTATTTTTGCATTGTTATTTTTTTGTATTATTATTTTTTTGTATTGTTATTGTTTTATTGTTGTTTTTTGTATTATTATTTTTTGTATTATTATATTTTTGTATTGTTATTTTTTTGTATTGTTATTTTTTGTATTGTTGTTTTTTGTATTGTTATTTATTGTGTTGTTGTTTTTGTATTGTTGTTTTTTTATTGTTATTTTTGTATTGTTATTTTTTATATTGTTATTTTTTGTATTGTTGTATTATTATTTTTTGTATTGTTTTTTTTGCATTGTTGTATTTTTGTATTGTTATTTTTTGTATTGTTGTTGTTGTTTTTATTGTTGTTTTCTGCATTATTATTTTTTTATTGTTGTTTCTAAGTTTCTAATTTACTTGCCATATTTTGTTGAAAATAGAATGCATATAAATATTTAACTTTAAACAATCCAAAACGATATATTATTTCTTTTCTTTAAAATAAATATTTGTTAACTTTCAAAGATACAAAGCAATCTTTCACCTCTGTTAAAACTTTTTCAAACAATTTGTTTTTGTTAGTCATTTTTCTTTCCTCTTTGAGATGTAAAATCTCTTCGGGTAGCAGTCCGTTAGGATGCCAAAAGAGACAGCTTGTAAAAGTATTTGATAAAATTATAAGTAAGTCAAAGATCTTACTTGATAACAAAAAGTGAAGCAGAGGGAATAGGGTGGAGAAAAAAGCGATTTCACGTGAGTGGATTATATATATATATATATGTATCTATCTATCTATATATATATTTATATTTATGTATATATATATACATATATATATATACTTGTTTGTAATATACTGAATTTTACTGCTTACGTATAATATATATATATATATTATTTCATTTACTTTTCCAAGAACATAATACACGAATTGTAATTTTGGTTTTGGAGCTATGAGTAACCCCAGTAGATTATGGATGGATGGCAGATGTAGGTTAAACCTATGGCTATATAATCAAATTTAAGATTAAAAATATACTTTATATTCTTAATTTGTTAAATAAGATATCATAGCCGTTTCTATATCTGTTTAAATAAATAAATTAATAAATCATAGACGCTTTTTAGTATTTATTAGACTTGAGACATCAAACGGCCCTAGTTGTCTCACTTTAACTGTTATAATTACATACGATGACCTTCGTTTCTCATAGTTTTCAACTAATTTTTGAAAATTAATAAGATTGATTATCCCCCTTCGTAGCTAGGATTGACCAATTATCGATAATCAAAATAGATTAGGACAAAAGAGAATGATTGAATATTAAATAATAAAAACTTGTTATGTGATGGGTGGTATTAAGATGGCGTATGTATTATTCTTTGGTGTTGACTGTTCGTATTAGTCTTTGTGTGTTCATGTGTGTTATCATGTTGTTGGATGCTAACTATTATATATATTCATTGTGAGTGTTCATATTGTTGAGATATAGAGACAGGTCTTATATATAACTAGACAGGCAGGTAGTGTACAGATTACTACAAGAGCACCAAGCCTGTAATTAAATGAGAGGAGATTTATGAATATCTTGATAGATAGACCGAGAGTGCGTTTTGACATTTACATTTTGACAGCTGTACATTTTTATAAACACAAGGTTCATATTAATACAATTTCACTTTACCTTTGTTTTGGTAGAAAGACACAACACAAGATGGCAGTTATAAAAACATGATGATACGCTTATTTCTTCTTCGACTGGTCGGACATGATTCTGCATTTTAGGGATTCGAAGCTGTTACATGGTTATCTCTAAAGCCTCTCACTTCCTAGAGGGTGCCTTGACTCTAACAGAGAATCGGTCGGATCTCCTCTGTTTCTCTGATCTGACTGATCTGATTCTCTTCTCTCCTCTCACACTCTAACTTCGAACTCTCCTATATTGAGAAATCATTTCTGCCCGGACGTCATACCTATGTCTGGTCAACGTGACCACAACTCACGTGTTTCCAACATGCGCGATTTGCACGTTTTGAAACCATTTCTGACGACTAAGAAATTTCCGATTCTCTTATTACTTGTTGTTTTACAAAGGAATTTAACCTACTTGTCTAATTCTGTAACCCAATATTTTATTATGCATTCTTTCTAAGAATTGTGAATAGTTTTTCCATCCAAATTGTATTTATTAAATATTTTAACAGAATCAACAATTTAAATGGACATTCCATTTAAACCTATTGTTCTTTAAAACTTATCTACAGAGTTCAATCCTTGTTTTATCTGATATCATTTTCGTTTAACTAATTCTCTTTTATTTTTAACTTACATGAAAAGGGGACAGCCCTTTTCATGTAAGAAAATAAAATGGAATCCCTATCCTCGAATGATCCATGAGGATTAAATAAATATAAGGTAATGCCAGCTTTTATTTCCCTATTTAATAAACTATTAACCTAAAACTGGTCTTAAATCTTAGTAATAAGATAGCCGATATTTTGTAAACATTGAAACGAGCATAGGGCAAATACGAAACTAACTTGACCGTAACGTTTTAGCTAGACTGTTCTTGCCATATTATAAATATAAAAATAAAATTCTAAATTTTCTTTTAAATTAATTATGTGAAATAAAGAAATATAGAAATCTAATTTAAGTATTCAATTAATACTTTTATTAAAATATATTAAATGGCTACGGGTTTTTTTGTGGAAACTTCTTATGACAGGTTTTTAAATAATGATACGAAAATTAGGTGATATATTAATATTTAAATAAGCTCTTGACAAGGATGCGTCCAGGATAAATGTTTTCGCATGCTTCTTTTCCTTTAAGGGAAATTTCTTTAAATAATGTTCGCTTGTTAAAGTGTTTTTTATTCAAGAGGTCTCAGGAAAGGCTGGTTATGTCAAAATTTTCAAACGCCATAATGCTTGATATTGTCTAACCGGTCTTGAAACAATTGTGACTTTCATTGAAATACACTTTTTATTGCTACCAATTCCTTTTTTTGAAGTCTTGGTTTTGTTAATACAGTATATATATATATATATATATATATATATATATATATATATATATATATATATATATATATATATCTGTGTGTGTGTTTTGTTTGTTTTAAGCCTTATCACACCAAATCCAGTAATTTTGGAAAAAAAGTTTTTATACTTTAATTTATTTATGTATTCAACTATCTATTCTTGAGATTTGGTTGGGTTGTTGTGTTTTATGGCATATATATAATATCGAATCCAGTCATATTAAAAACTATGTTATGTTTCAAGTTCTATATATCTTCAAATGAGGATTCGTCTAGCAATAATCTGACGCATCCTTTCGAGGAAGCTTAATATTATTTCCAAAACTTTCTCTCTCTCTCTCTCTCTCTCTCTCTCTCTCTCTCTATATATATATATATATATATATATATATATATATATATATATATATATATATATTTACTCGTTTCATCCCAAACAAAGCGTATTGATACTTAGACGTTAGTGATTGTGAGGAGTTGAGTAGCAAGATATCTGTTCATATTACATTTAAATTTCTGCACTTCAGTACAATCAGGGAAGCAGGAAACATGGATGGAGTTCCAAAATCTAGTAATATGGGAGAAGAAAATAAAAGAGTTGAACGTTTTACTACATCTAAACCTTCAACAGTGAAGGAGATGGGATTTTGCTGCTTTTCGGGTTAGTCGGTAGTATGTACGCTGAGGAGGCACAGAGCACATTCCATTAAAGTATATTTAAAACAGGCTCATTGATGCAACATTGCGGCGATGGGACAGAGGTTGAGCCTTAGACGAGTAGTGGTGTTGCAGACATGTAAGACGCTCACAGTTGTGAATAATTTTTAGAATAATATAGAGCGATCTGTTTTTATTATAGCAATGTTAACAATGTCCTTAATATATTTGTTCTAATCAAGGGTACCTGTGAATGTTAAGCGAATGAGTTTGAATGATGAGCTCTCAGTTAAGTAAAGATTTGTCATGAAATTCGATGGTTAAGAACACGATTGAACTATTTTTATCCATCTTCTGCCGTCACTCGATTCTTCGTTAAGTTGGTGATCTCCATTCTGCAAAAATTCGTCGAGGTAATTTATAAATGATTCGCCATTTTGATTGAGTCTTTACAAGAACTAGAAGTAACTCTACGACTTTAGACTTCCATGGCCAATATTAGAGAAACAGGAATTTAGAAAAACTGGAAATATGAACTAATTCCTGGTTCCTTACTTTACTGTATCAGGATTTAAACCTTTAACGTTGTTAACAACTTTTTTTCTTTCGAGAAAGTTCATCCGGCTCCGGTTTAGTTTTAAGCCATGTGGATTTTGCACGGGATATCCTGTGGATATAACGCGTTAAGGCAATGAAAAAAATATCCGCCATTTCACGTTTTCATTTTTTCATTTTCGCCTTTTTAAAATTCTCTTCTTCACTCAGTATTTTCCTTGTTTTTGTCGGTGACAGTTATATAACGAAGAATTGTAAATATGTCTTCTCATTATTGCGTAAAAACATATAAGGAAAATACTTTAAAAAGTATAATCAAACGACAGAATTATGTTCATCAATGTTATACAAATGTAATTGCAACACCATATATTTACGAGATTATGCCTTCAATAAGTTTTGAGAATATTGTTATATAAGCATTTAAAATTGTCGTAGAATCTTGAAAATTCAGTATGTTATTGCTAGTTATCTTATGAGATGATTGACCAATTCTTATGAGTTCACGTTCAAATGAACAGCTGCGGTAGGAATTGGAATACACCCTACTAAAGCCTGATTGTCACAGCTGGTGAATTTCAAAAATGCAATCTGGATGTGCGGATACTTTAGAAGAACGAGATGTAATAAAATTCTGTTTAAACTAAAAATAAAAACTGCCAAAAACCGTATGGAATGCTTCAGATTGCTTTTGGACCATTTTGAATCAATCATCAGTTTTTTGAGTGGCATAAGAGATTCAAGGAAAACAGGGAGTCTGTAAGGGATGATAGGTGTTGGAGGAATAAAGAAGTCCGAACACCAGAGTTGATTGGCTAAACAACGAAGTTAATTGATTTAGCTTCTATAAATTTTAATTGTTCTTCTTAAGTATTGTTTTCCAATTTTCTATTTCATTTCTGTTGAGTTATCTTCACTTAGTGCACTAATCTCCTTTTGGTTGGGTAGTTCTATATCCTCCGCTATCTTCAGTTTTCCCCCTTCTTATAACTAACTGTGCGCACTTTTCGATTCAGAATTCTATTTGGATATCGAAGCTGAAGATTCTGGCCGTGTTTATTTGAGTCTCTAGTTCATTTGGTTTCTTGAGAAACGTTTCAGATTGTCCATATACATTAAGTTGTTCATTATTGGTAAACTTTTCACCGGTATATTAAGAGGCATCATTACTATGATGAACAGTGGCGGTGATAGGGATTCACCCTGGAAGCTACCTCTCTGTATTTTTATCGCAGTTATATATTGTCCTCCAGCTGCCAGTTTGAGTCTCCGTGTTCTCAATAAAATCGACAATCTAGTATTTTGTACATCCCAAAGCACTTTAGTACCCATGCTTGAGGGTCCTATCGTAGGCTTTCCTGTAGTCAATCTATTCTATAGTTATATTTTTCTACGTCTTACCTCCTCCTTTAGTCTGTGTATAATAGATCATAGTTATTCCTTTTTTTTTACATGGAGTTCACCACTTATCAAGGCCCACCGGACACTCAAGGATAAGGGTTATTGTGTGTACAGTAATCAAAGGGATAGTGTAGCAATAGTATTGGAGAATTGGTAAGGTGTCATTACTTAGGGGGGGCGGTTCATCAGGAATTTGTTTGTTCGACTTGAAGACATCCAGGTTGAAGTCGGGAGGGAAACAGGCAAGCGGAACAGAGTTCCACAGGCATGCAATTCTAAGAAAGAAGCTTTGTTCATGGTATCTACGTTTTGATTTAGGCAGAGATAGGGAGTGGGGAAAATTATTGACGGTGGTTTCAGCTAGTCGGGTGTTTTTTGAAAAAGATTGGCGAGAGGGGACCAGAGAATGGAGCTCAGACGAGCACCTGCCATGGAAATAACGATAGAACAATGACAGGCTCGCTACGTCTCTTCTATGGGAAAGAGGTTGCAGGGTAGAGAAAAGGGAATCCCCCACCAAGCCACGGAGTCTATTTTGTACTCTGTCAAGGCAGGATAGGCTGTTTTTAGCAGCCCCCGCCCAGATGTGGCAGCAGTACTCCATCTTTGGACGTACTTGGCTCTTATATATATAGAGAATTGCATCATTAGTGAGATATCTTCTGGAGCAGTAGAAGGATCCTACCATTTTCCCAGCAACCTTGGCCACAGACTTGATGTATGTGTTCCATTTCAGATCAGGAGTAAAGGTCAAATCCAGGAGCTTGTCAAAGCCTGGGGCCTCCCTTAGACGAGAGCCATCCATTTCAATTTCACTTTTCGGCATTTTTATGTTCTTCGGATAATAGTTTACGATTACTTAGAAAATGGCAAACGTGTACTCTCAGTTGTGCTATTTTAATTTGCCACATAATTGTTGCTCATCATCATCATCATCATCATCATCATCATCATCATCATCATCATCATCATCATCAGCAGCAGCAGCAGCAGCAGCAGCAGCAGCATAAGTTTCTTCTTCTTATTATTATTATTATTTTTATTATTATTATATCAAACTTGATTCAAAAAGTTAAAATCAGAGAAAAAATATATAAATAAGTTTTACCATTATTTTTTTTTCATAAATAGGAATGTCCTTGGCTCGTGTTGTGTTGTCGTAGTGCATTAAAATTTCTCAAAATTTCTTAGAAACATCCCTAAGAAATTTGAAATGTTTAATAAACAGACTAAATGCCTTAAGAACGACGTTTAAGATACAAAGGTTTTCTGAAAATAATACCTATATCATCATGATTTTTAACCTGACCGTTAATTGTAATTTCCATTTTCAGGTTAAGTGTCAGCCATGTTTGTAGCATTGTTTCACACATACAAATATTGATTATGATCTCACATTATTTTTCAATTTATCAAATATTGATTATGATTTCACATTATTTTTCAATTCATCAAATATTTATTATGATTTCACATTATTTTTCAATTCATCAAATATTGATTATGATCTCACATTATTTTTCAATTTATCAAATATTGATTATGATTTCACATTATTTTTCAATTCATCAAATATTTATTATGATTTCACATTATTTTTCAATTCATCAAATATTGATTATGATTTCACATTATTTTTCAATTCATCAAATATTTATTATGATTTCACATTATTTTTCAATTCATCAAATATTGATTATGATCTCACATTATTTTTCAATTTATCAAATATTGATTATGATTTCACATTATTTTTCAATTAATCAAATATTTATTATGATTTCACATTATTTTTCAATTCATCAAATATTGATTATGATTTCACATTATTTTTCAATTCATCAAATATTTATTATGATTTCACATTATTTTTCAATTCATCATATATTGATTATGATTTCACATTATTTTTCAATTTATCAAATATTGATTATGATTTCACATTATTTTTCAATTCATCAAATATTGATTATGATTTCACATTATTTTTCAATTCATCAAATATTGATTATGATTTCACATTATTTTTCAATTTATCAAATATTGATTATGATTTCACATTATTTTTCAATTCATCAAATATTTATTATGATTTCACATTATTTTTCAATTCATCATATATTGATTATGATTTCACATTATTTTTCAATTCATCATATATTGATTATGATTTCACATTATTTTTCAATTCATCAAATATTGATTATGATTTCACATTATTTTTCAATTTATCAAATATTGATTATGATTTCACATTATTTTTCAATTCATCAAATATTTATTATGATTTCACATTATTTTTCAATTAATCATATATTGATTATGATTTCACATTATTTTTCAATTTATCAAATATTGATTATGATTTCACATTATTTTTCAATTCATCAAATATTGATTATGATTTCACATTATTTTTCAATTCATCAAATATTGATTATGATTTCACATTATTTTTCAATTTATCAAATATTGATTATGATTTCACATTATTTTTCAATTCATCAAATATTGATTATGATTTCACATTATTTTTCAATTCATCAAATATTGATTATGATTTCACATTATTTTTCAATTCATCAAATATTTATTATGATTTCACATTATTTTTCAATTCATCAAATATTGATTATGATCTCACATTATTTTTCAATTTATCAAATATTGATTATGATTTCACATTATTTTTCAATTCATCAAATATTTATTATGATTTCACATTATTTTTCAATTCATCAAATATTGATTATGATTTCACATTATTTTTCAATTTATCAAATATTTATTATGATTTCACATTATTTTTCAATTCATCAAATATTGATTATGATTTCACATAATTTTTCAATTTATCAAATATTGATTATGATTTCACATTATTTTTCAATTCATCAAATATTTATTATGATTTCACATTATTTTTCAATTCATCAAATATTGATTATGATTTCACATTATTTTTCAATTCATCAAATATTTATTATGATTTCACATTATTTTTCAATTCATCATATATTGATTATGATTTCACATTATTTTTCAATTCATCAAATATTTATTATGATTTCACATTATTTTTCAATTCATCAAATATTTATTATGATTTCACATTATTTTTCAATTTATCAAATATTGATTATGATTTCACATTATTTTTCAATTCATCAAATATTTATTATGATTTCACATTATTTTTCAATTTATCAAATATTGATTATGATTTCACATTATTTTTCAATTCATCAAATATTTATTATGATTTCACATTATTTTTCAATTCATCAAATATTGATTATGTTTTCACATTATTTTTCAATTCATCAAATATTTATTATGATTTCACATTATTTTTCAATTCATCAAATATTTATTATGATTTCACATTATTTTTCAATTCATCAAATATTGATTATGATCTCACATTATTTTTCAATTTATCAAATATTGATTATGATTTCACATTATTTTTCAATTCATCAAATATTTATTATGATTTCACATTATTTTTCAATTCATCAAATATTGATTATGATTTCACATTATTTTTCAATTCATCAAATATTTATTATGATTTCACATTATTTTTCAATTCATCAAATATTGATTATGATCTCACATTATTTTTCAATTTATCAAATATTGATTATGATTTCACATTATTTTTCAATTCATCAAATATTTATTATGATTTCACATTATTTTTCAATTTATCAAATATTGATTATGATTTCACATTATTTTTCAATTCATCAAATATTTATTATGATTTCACATTATTTTTCAATTCATCATATATTGATTATGATTTCACATTATTTTTCAATTTATCAAATATAGATTATGATTTCACATTATTTTTCAATTCATCAAATATTGATTATGATTTCACATTATTTTTCAATTTATCAAATATTGATTATGATTTCACATTATTTTTCAATTCATCAAATATTGATTATGATTTCACATTATTTTTCAATTTATCAAATATTGATTATGATTTCACATTATTTTTCAATTCATCAAATATTGATTATGATTTCACATTATTTTTCAATTCATCAAATATTGATTATGATCTCACATTATTTTTCAATTCATCAAATATTGATTATGATTTCACATTATTTTTCAATTCATCAAATATTGATTATGATTTCACATTATTTTTCAATTCATCATATATTGATTATGATTTCACATTATTTTTCAATTTATCAAATATTGATTATGATTTCACATTATTTTTCAATTCATCAAATATTGATTATGATCTCACATTATTTTTCAATTCATCAAATATTGATTATGATTTCACATTATTTTTCAATTTATCAAATATTTATTATGATTTCACATTATTTTTCAATTTATCAAATATTTATTATGATTTCACATTATTTTTCAATTCATCAAATATTGATTATGATTTCACATTATTTTTCAATTCATCAAATATTGATTATGATCTCACATTATTTTTCAATTTATCAAATATTGATTATGATTTCACATTATTTTTCAATTCATCAAATATTGATTATGATTTCACATTATTTTTCAATTCATCATATATTGATTATGATTTCACATTATTTTTCAATTTATCAAATATTGATTATGATTTCACATTATTTTTCAATTCATCAAATATTGATTATGATCTCACATTATTTTTCAATTTATCAAATATTTATTATGATTTCACATTATTTTTCAATTTATCAAATATTTATTATGATTTCACATTATTTTTCAATTTATCAAATATTTATTATGATTTCACATTATTTTTCAATTCATCAAATATTGATTATGATTTCACATTATTTTTCAATTCATCAAATATTTATTATGATTTCACATTATTTTTCAATTCATCAAATATTGATTATGATTTCACATTATTTTTCAATTCATCAAATATTTATTATGATTTCACATTATTTTTCAATTCATCATATATTGATTATGATTTCACATTATTTTTCAATTCATCAAATATTTATTATGATTTCACATTATTTTTCAATTCATCAAATATTTATTATGATTTCACATTATTTTTCAATTTATCAAATATTGATTATGATTTCACATTATTTTTCAATTCATCAAATATTTATTATGATTTCACATTATTTTTCAATTTATCAAATATTGATTATGATTTCACATTATTTTTCAATTCATCAAATATTTATTATGATTTCACATTATTTTTCAATTCATCAAATATTGATTATGTTTTCACATTATTTTTCAATTCATCAAATATTTATTATGATTTCACATTATTTTTCAATTCATCAAATATTTATTATGATTTCACATTATTTTTCAATTCATCAAATATTGATTATGATCTCACATTATTTTTCAATTTATCAAATATTGATTATGATTTCACATTATTTTTCAATTCATCAAATATTTATTATGATTTCACATTATTTTTCAATTCATCAAATATTGATTATGATTTCACATTATTTTTCAATTCATCAAATATTTATTATGATTTCACATTATTTTTCAATTCATCAAATATTGATTATGATCTCACATTATTTTTCAATTTATCAAATATTGATTATGATTTCACATTATTTTTCAATTCATCAAATATTTATTATGATTTCACATTATTTTTCAATTTATCAAATATTGATTATGATTTCACATTATTTTTCAATTCATCAAATATTTATTATGATTTCACATTATTTTTCAATTCATCATATATTGATTATGATTTCACATTATTTTTCAATTTATCAAATATTGATTATGATTTCACATTATTTTTCAATTCATCAAATATTGATTATGATTTCACATTATTTTTCAATTTATCAAATATTGATTATGATTTCACATTATTTTTCAATTCATCAAATATTGATTATGATTTCACATTATTTTTCAATTTATCAAATATTGATTATGATTTCACATTATTTTTCAATTCATCAAATATTGATTATGATTTCACATTATTTTTCAATTCATCAAATATTGATTATGATCTCACATTATTTTTCAATTCATCAAATATTGATTATGATTTCACATTATTTTTCAATTCATCAAATATTGATTATGATTTCACATTATTTTTCAATTCATCATATATTGATTATGATTTCACATTATTTTTCAATTTATCAAATATTGATTATGATTTCACATTATTTTTCAATTCATCAAATATTGATTATGATCTCACATTATTTTTCAATTCATCAAATATTGATTATGATTTCACATTATTTTTCAATTTATCAAATATTTATTATGATTTCACATTATTTTTCAATTTATCAAATATTTATTATGATTTCACATTATTTTTCAATTCATCAAATATTGATTATGATTTCACATTATTTTTCAATTCATCAAATATTGATTATGATCTCACATTATTTTTCAATTTATCAAATATTGATTATGATTTCACATTATTTTTCAATTCATCAAATATTGATTATGATTTCACATTATTTTTCAATTCATCATATATTGATTATGATTTCACATTATTTTTCAATTTATCAAATATTGATTATGATTTCACATTATTTTTCAATTCATCAAATATTGATTATGATCTCACATTATTTTTCAATTTATCAAATATTTATTATGATTTCACATTATTTTTCAATTTATCAAATATTTATTATGATTTCACATTATTTTTCAATTTATCAAATATTTATTATGATTTCACATTATTTTTCAATTCATCAAATATTGATTATGATTTCACATTATTTTTCAATTCATCAAATATTGATTATGATCTCACATTATTTTTCAATTTATCAAATATTGATTATGATTTCACATTATTTTTCAATTCATCAAATATTGATTATGATCTCACATTATTTTTCAATTTATCAAATATTGATTATGATTTCACATTATTTTTCAATTCATCAAATATTGATTATGATTTCACATTATTTTTCAATTTATCAAATATTTATTATGATTTCACATTATTTTTCAATTCATCAAATATTGATTATGATTTCACATTATTTTTCAATTTATCAAATATTGATTATGATTTCAAATTATTTTTCAATTCATCAAATATTTATTATGATTTCACATTATTTTTCAATTTATCAAATATTTATTATGATTTCACATTATTTTTCAATTTATCAAATATTGATTATGATTTCACATTATTTTTCAATTCATCAAATATTGATTATGATTTCACATTATTTTTCAATTCATCAAATATTGATTATGATCTCACATTATTTTTCAATTTATCAAATATTGATTATGATTTCACATTTTTTTTCAATTCATCAAATATTGATTATGATCTCACATTATTTTTCAATTTATCAAATATTTATTATGATTTCACATTATTTTTCAATTCATCAAATATTGATTATGATTTCACATTATTTTTCAATTTATCAAATATTGATTATGATTTCACATTATTTTTCAATTCATCAAATATTGATTATGATCTCACATTATTTTTCAATTTATCAAATATTGATTATGATTTCACATTATTTTTCAATTCATCAAATATTGATTATGATCTCACATTATTTTTCAATTTATCAAATATTGATTATGATTTCACATTATTTTTCAATTCATCAAATATTTATTATGATTTCACATTATTTTTCAATTCATCAAATATTGATTATGATTTCACATTATTTTTCAATTCATCAAATATTTATTATGATTTCACATTATTTTTCAATTCATCAAATATTTATTATGATTTCACATTATTTTTCAATTCATCAAATATTTATTATGATTTCACATTATTTTTCAATTTATCAAATATTGATTATGATTTCACATTATTTTTCAATTCATCAAATATTGATTATGATTTCACATTATTTTTCAATTCATCAAATATTTATTATGATTTCACATTATTTTTCAATTTATCAAATATTGATTATGATTTCACATTATTTTTCAATTCATCAAATATTGATTATGATTTCACATTATTTTTAAATTCATCAAATATTGATTATGATTTCACATTATTTTTCAATTTATCAAATATTTATTATGATTTCACATTATTTTTCAATTTATCAAATATTGATTATGATTTCACATTATTTTTCAATTGATCAAATATTGATTATGGTTTCACATTATTTTTCAATTCATCAAATATTGATTATGATTTCACATTATTTTTCAATTCATCAAATATTTATTATGATTTCACATTATTTTTCAATTCATCAAATATTGATTATGATTTCAAATTATTTTTCAATTCATCAAATATTGATTATGATTTCAAATTATTTTTCAATTTATGTCTTCATAACTATCACTCGAGTTGCCATCCGGTCCATGGCTAATTTAGTGCCTGGACTATTCACAAACGTTGTTTGAGACTCATAGAGATTTTGTCTCAGAAATAGATCTTTAAATTCCTCGAGGTGATTTATAAATGATAGTCTCGTTTCAAGTTACAAGCAAGTTTATGTTTTAGACTTCATGTCCAATATCGGAGAAACATGAATTCAGAAGAACTGGAAATGTGGACTAATTCCTGGTTCCGCACCCTCGCTTTATCAGAAATTCAACTTTTAAGCTTTTAAACATTTTTCTTTCTAGAAAGTTCATCCGGCTCCGGTTGAATTATAAGTTATGTGAATCTTGAACGGGATATCCTGTGGATATAATATAAGGCAATAACTCAAAAACGCCACTCAAAAACATCCGCTACTTTTTCTAAAAATAAAAGAGAGGGGTAAATTTATCCGTTATCAAACTCTTTTTTATGTAAAGTAAAAATATCCATATTCAACCATCAATTTGAGATTTAATTCAGTGTTCTCTGCAAATACTACAATGACATGTGTTTCTCAGAATTGTCTGATATATTCTCAGCTTCCGTTGGTCTAGTGGTCTCCATAAATTCATTCTTTTAATACCTTATTATAATACAGCTTTCCATTCCAGTTGTTTTTTCTCAAGGACTGCAAAGTTGTGGAACTTTCTTCCTGCTCCCTGTTTTCCTTCTACCCACAGCCTTGGTCTTTTCTCTAGTCATTGCAATAATCATCTTTCGTTCATTTTAGCTCTTTACATCAAGTGGTTGCATGCTTTGTCTCAAGCGATTTCTATAAAAAACACACACATTTTTGAACGGGCTAAAGATTTAGCCCGTTTTAACAGTTTAAAGGTCTACTTCGTTTATATCTTGTTGCAGTCGACGCTTTTGTCCTATTTCATTTTTTGCGGTATTTTGTCATCAATATAAAAACAGATAAAAGTTGAAAGCACGCGAGAGAATAAGTAAATTAATTACGACTAATTTACTAATTAGAAATATGAAAATAGAAGTCTTTTCAGCCATAACTCACTTCAGGAATAGTCGAACATGTATTCTATGTGAATAAAATAAATAGGAAAAATACTAGGGAATGAAAAGCTGATTATATATATATATATATATATATATATATATATATATATATATATATATATATATATATATATATAGGTATCTAATTGCCGATTGTTGCAATATTTTTTATATTTAATGGAGTATGCTCCCTTAAAGTTGGGCGATTCTATTTATAAATGCTAAACTAAAGAATCAAATTAATTCACGTTTTGCTATCAATCAATCAAAGACCAGAATTGCTCCATAAAAATTTAATCTTTTGGTATCCCAGCGCATATTTTTTTTTCGTGTCAACACGAGAAGGTTCTTTTGCTCTTTGGCTAAAATTTATAAAGTCCGGAACATGTACAGAGCAACTGCCCACTGCCCACTGAGAATTCTTCATCTCCAGAACTTATATAGAATAACTACTCATCGGAAATTCTTCTGAAACTAAACATGGCTTACAATTCATGAATCCTCTATCTAAGAGCCAAGTACTGTTGCTACCTCTGGGCAGGAGCTACCCTATTTTGCCTTGATAGAGCTAAAAACCGAGTTAAAAACCTAGCATATAATGCACTTTTTCCCCTTCCCCCTTTTTTTCTTAACAAAGAGAGGTCGCTAGTCTGACCCTGCTCTACCGTTATTTTCATGGCAATGCTCGTGAGAGTTCCAATCTATTTTTTCCAAAGCCAGACTTTCACAAAACAATCGACTAGCTAAAATTAACAATTACTCATATTCTCTACCTGCGCCTAAATCTAAATGCAGATTCCACAAACACAGCTTATTTCCTTGAACCGCCTACCCGTGGAACACTGTTCCATTGGCCTGCTTTCTAACTGACTACAATATAGTAGCCTTCAAGTCTAATGTAAAAAGTTCTTGTTAAACCGTCCCCTTTAATACTCAAGTTGTGCCCAACTTACATCATTAACGATCACTACTCTACCACCTTATCTTCATTAACTCGTATCCTCGAGTGGCCTTTAAATTTTGATAAGTGATAATTCTATTGTAAAATAAAGGTGACTTACTAGATTATTACTTGAATGCTGTGATACAGACCACTCGGCTACTTCAAACGAATATAACTGATTCATATGACATGTCACATTGAAATAGAAGAAAAAGGCAAAATCGATAAACTAATATGAACACAAAGTAATTAGCATGAGAACATAATTCGATTTAACATGTCGCTTTTAATATCAAGAATATAAATGATGAAATTACACTCTCAATATTTATATATTGTATTTTTATAAAAATTGTTCCAGACAAGGCATGAAGCCACTTGATATAAAGAAACAAGAAAAAAAACAATAAAGTAAAAAACGATAAGTGTTAGATGGGTAGCTCCCGACCCTTAAAACAGAATTTTATCCTCTATAGCTGAAACATCACTCATAGAATGTGAGAACTAAAGGACAAAATAAAATGAAAAAAATCACGTGACTACTACTCAGGCAATGGGTGTTTCCCTTTATTTGCTACATTGCATGAGTGACGTTTCTGACAAAGGGTGAAGAATTGCCGTTTTCTAAATCAGAACCTAACTAACCGTTTTCATTAACTATCCACTAAAACACGCTCTCCTATTCATGCTAGCATGCATATTTAGGATTCGTATTTTTACCACTCCATCCAATGTTCAAATACAGATTCCTTGATTTGATCAATTTTTTTTTGATTATTGGCAAAATACTGACAAAACTATTGAACATGTACTAATCTGTTTTAGTTGATATAAATTTGTTGATTTTCATTGATTTTCATATTGAATACCATTAGAAATTTTTATCATTAAAAGATTTTGCGATTTTCATCCAAATATTGATTACTATGACAAGTTTTCTCAATTTCCATCCAAGTAGTGATTGCCATTATGTGGTTTTTGCGATTTTCATTCAAATATAACTAAAATTATTACAAGAGTAAAACAAATTATAGTTACAAAGCTCACCTTTAATGCAACGTCTCTTTTTTTCTGACTAAAAAATCAAACGATTTACGAAGATTGAGATAGTATTATTAAACGAGCGACTTTTTCTGCTTCAGAATATATTTTTTGCATAGTCACCACCATTCTCAATGTATATTTGCGAGCAATGATCAAGAGACTCGATTCCTTGGTCGTAAATATCAATGCAATTTTTCCGATCGTAATTTCGGGGTTGTCGATAAAATGCAGTTCACGTAATGCGTTCTTCAGAGGTTAGAACAAGTGGAAATCTGATGCTGCCAGGTCTAAACTATACAGTGGGTGAGACAGCATCAGCCAGCTCAACTTTGTCATACATTCCGTAGTCTTTGAACTTGTGTGTGGCCTGAGGTTGTCATGATACAAACGGAATGATTCCCTTTTTCTGGCATTCCAGACAATGTAGAACTTCGGCTTTATCAACGTTTAAAAGCAGCTGTCATAGTTGAGAGTCAACTCTAGTTCTAAGAATTCCAGGAGAATGACGCTTTTCCTGGCCTAGAACACGATGCACATCACTTTGCCTGAAAATTTTTGCGTCTTAAACTTCTTTCATGGGGAGCGAGAGTTGCACCATTCCATCGACTGCTGTTTGGACTCTGGCTTGTAGTTGTGATACCACGTCTTGTCACTGGTGATGATACTCTCCAAGAATCCGTTGCTTTCAACTTCGTATTGATTTAACAAATCCTGATAGACGGTGGTCCTTTTGGTTCTGCGTGAGCATTCATGAAACCTACTTAGCACCCACTCTGCTGTATCCTAGGGATGACAACATCGGTTCCAGTGTATTGACAGCCACATTCAATTCTACATGCATTTCATTCACCGTTATCCGCCGATAATGTGGCATAGGGCGTCTGGAGCTTGCTTCGTCACTCACATATCTGTAGCCACTCTGAAATCGACGAACTCATCTCCTAACTGTGCTGGTATCAACAGCATCGACTTCATAAACGTTCAACAGGCGCCTATGAATGTTAATCGGTACAATTTTTTCTGCATGGTGGAATTCGATACCACATTTATGCTTCTGACGCACGCCCATGACATCTGTTGTTTTCTTAGTCTTACAGCGCAAATATCTGAAACAGAGAGACGAAAACTTCAAGTCATTAATGCATGAATTCAGTTATTATAACAATAAAATTTACCCCTTTGATTCATTCAGACGTAATAAGAAATAGAATGCATTCCTATTAAAAAAAAAAACGCCCCTTGTAAATCGTTTGTTTGGATAATATGTGTTTTATTCCTATATAATGTAATAATATTTCAATTGTTCGTAATATTTGGATTTTTCGGAGTTATTTTTATAACGTTCCGGTCGATGTAATCTACGACCTTTTCAGGTGTGTCTTTCCGCACTCGAAAATTTTACTGTCTTTACCGGTGTAATGTACAATATTCCCCTGTATAAAATCTTTTTTACCTATCAGAAAATAAGGCTATTTTTATTTTTTTCGATTTTCGATACTTATCAGATGAATTCCGTATAAAAAGTATCTGAGAAGACTGCCATACTTTCTAAAAAACACGTTTATTATAATCTGGAGATAAAGCTTAATGGTAGAGCATTCGATTACAGATCGAATGTTTCCCTGTTGAAGCCCATGTGTGCCTCACCATTTTATTTTAATTCTATTAATGTGAGTAATTTATAATAAAAGAAGAGGTACAATTTAAAATCGGTACAACCCATCTCGTCGTTTGCATATTTTCAAATTAAGCATTAATCAGAAGTGACATTCTCAGAGCATTCATCGTTAATCCCAAATATCAGCTGATGTGTTGTTGTAAACAAACACAGACAGAACTTGATGAACGACATTAGCATTATTATTTATTTAAAAAAAAAAAAAAATTTTTAATTTTTTTTTGCGAATTACTCCACCGGGCAAATTATTCCTGGTAATATATGATAATCGATAGAGGATTGATTCTATAAAAATACATATACAATCTGCATAAATTAAAATATCATGTTTAAGCGTATTGTACGACCGGGCCACGCCGGGCTGCCAGGTAGTGTGTGTATATATATATATATATATATATATATATATATATATATATATATATATATATGAAGAGAGGGATATTGAAAGACAGAGGTTACTTCTAACTATTTATTTTTCTCCAGAGTCGACATTCTTTTGAACTATCGTTAAAATAGAAAATGTCGGCAATTTTTTTGGAGGAGGGAAAAGGCGTCAGAACAATTTTTTTTTTCAAGAACCGGAAATGATTAAGAACGGCTTCGAAATTTATTTGGGACCTTCTTCCGGTTGCTTTTCTTTCTTCGGTGTACATCTTGCTCAGTCCGTTCGTCCGTCCACCCCATCCAAACACGACTCCTACCAAACCATCACCTGGGCAGCTTTGTTTCTCTTAGGCACCCCCTCCTCCATATCGACCATCCCGCTACGCCAAGTTTCCCTGGCTCCTAACTTCCTCTATACATCTATCAATCATTTAAGAACGCTTCATCAAATACCACATGTAGACATTGAGGCTCCGAGGTTATTGGCGATTTTAGAAGTATTTGTATGCACTGGACATTATGCTTCATAGAGGGATTTTTTACCCTAGTCCTCAAAAGCAACAGGGAGCAGACTATTCCTCTAATAATTTGTCCCCTGTTGATTGCAGTGTAATGCTAATTCTGTGCAGTTCTAGAAGGTCCACCTTCCCAAGCTTTGCTTTCTCTCTTTGAGAATGGGTTGATTTATTTCTAATCGCCTGAGGCGCCCTGCTGGGCATACTGACGGAACTGTACAGTCATTTTTTGCATAGTCAAAAAGCTCCTACTTTGGGGCGCTGACCTTTTTCAATCCTGCTTAATAACACAACTATCACATTTCTCACAATTGGATGGAAATCAATAATACTTGCATAGTTACAGCATACTCATTCACATTTAAATACCATTCTTGTATATGGAAAATTATTGACGAGAAATAATGTAAGACGAAATAGTATTCTTTATAAATTAAATAGATTACTCAAGTAAAAAAAAAAAACTAATGAAAATCTTATCTCTAAAATAAACTAGACGAAACCAGAAATAACAGCACAAGAATGTACTCGTAAGAAGCCTTTTACAGTTTATTAGATTAACAATTTAAGAAATCCTGTTTCTAAATAAAAACGTACTCATAAAGAAAATCTAAAGTTACAATTTACACTAAAATTTAGGACAATGCAAAGGTTGTTGCAAAGAAGGTGGGCTCCCTCTATCGTGCTAGAAAATAACACTAGAGAGCATTCTATATCTTTATAAAGTCACAATTAACCCATGCATAGAGTATTGTTGCCACATATTGGCTAGTGCTTCTACTACTAATCTCTCCCTCTTAGGAAGGGCCCCTAAAAATCTCAAATCTAACAGGCCTCGCACTATCGGTCAAGCTCCAACCTCTCTCCCATCGACACAATGTCGCATCACTGTGGAAGTTTTACAAGTGTTTAATAGAACGTGTTCTGAGGAACTCATAACACGTTCTCTTTCGACGTAAATACCCCCGACAAACCCGACAAGCAGCAAAATTCTACCATTTCATTGTAAATGCGCATAAATGCCAAAAGCTTTGTGCTCTGATAGCTTCTTTCTGATTGGTAGACTTTGGAATTCTCTCTTTGTTTTCTTGACTGTACTTATCTGCTAAAGTTTAAATGTAACGTGAACAGCCATCTCGCTCTTCATATCCACACAATCTTTTGTTACATACGATTACAAATAGTGAGAATAAGCCTCGTTTGAGGTGAAAAGAGTAATGAAACATAATTAAAATCTTTAATGTGAAACAGAATTTTCGGAAAATATCTCTTTAACTTATCTGCTGAAAAAATATGGAAAGAAATAACTTAACTTACAACATATTTTTAAAAATATCTCTTTAACTTATCTGCTGAAAAAATATGGAAAGAAATAACTTAACTTACAACATATTTTTAAAAATATCTCTTTAACTTATCTGCTGGAAAAATATGGAAAGAAATAACTTAACTTACAACATATTTTTAAAAATATCTCTTTAACTTATCTGCTGAAAAAATATGGAAAGAAATAACTTAACTTACAACATATTTTTAAAAATATCTCTTTAACTTATCTGCTGGAAAAATATGGAAAGAAATAACTTAACTTACAACATATTTTTAAAAATATCTCTTTAACTTATCTGCTGAAAAAATATGGAAAGAAATAACTTAACTTACAACATATTTTTAAAAATATCTCTTTAACTTATCTGCTGAAAAAATATGGAAAGAAATAACTTAACTTACAACATATTTTTAAAAATATCTCTTTAACTTATCTGCTGAAAAAATATGGAAAGAAATAACTTAACTTACAACATATTTTTAAAAATATCTCTTTAACTTATCTGCTGAAAAAATATGGAAAGAAATAACTTAACTTACAACATATTTTTAAAAATATCTCTTTAACTTATCTGCTGAAAAAATATGGAAAGAAATAACTTAACTTACAACATATTTTTAAAAATATCTCTTTAACTTATCTGCTGAAAAAATATGGAAAGAAATAACTTAACTTACAACATATTTTTAAAAATATCTCTTTAACTTATCTGCTGGAAAAATATGGAAAGAAATAACTTAACTTACAACATATTTTTAAAAATATCTCTTTAACTTATCTGCTGAAAAAATATGGAAAGAAATAACTTAACTTACAACATATTTTTAAAAATATCTCTTTAACTTATCTGCTGAAAAAATATGGAAAGAAATAACTTAACTTACAACATATTTTTAAAAATATCTCTTTAACTTATCTGCTGAAAAAATATGGAAAGAAATAACTTAACTTACAACATATTTTTAAAAATATCTCTTTAACTTATCTGCTGAAAAAATATGGAAAGAAATAACTTAACTTACAACATATTTTTAAAAATATCTCTTTAACTTATCTGCTGAAAAAATATGGAAAGAAATAACTTAACTTACAACATATTTTTAAAAATATCTCATTAACTTATCTGCTGAAAAAATATGGAAAGAAATAACTTAACTTACAACATATTTTTAAAAATATCTCTTTAACTTATCTGCTGAAAAAATATGGAAAGAAATAACTTAACTTACAACATATTTTTAAAAATATCTCTTTAACTTATCTGCTGAAAAAATATGGAAAGAAATAACTTAACTTACAACATATTTTTAAAAATATCTCTTTAACTTATCTGCTGAAAAAATATGGAAAGAAATAACTTAACTTACAACATATTTTTAAAAATATCTCTTTAACTTATCTGCTGAAAAAATATGGAAAGAAATAACTTAACTTACAACATATTTTTAAAAATATCTCTTTAACTTATCTGCTGAAAAAATATGGAAAGAAATAACTTAACTTACAACATATTTTTAAAAATATCTCTTTAACTTATCTGCTGGAAAAATATGGAAAGAAATAACTTAACTTACAACATATTTTTAAAAATATCTCTTTAACTTATCTGCTGAAAAAATATGGAAAGAAATAACTTAACTTACAACATATTTTTAAAAATATCTCTTTAACTTATCTGCTGGAAAAATATGGAAAGAAATAACTTAACTTACAACATATTTTTAAAAATATCTCTTTAACTTATCTGCTGAAAAAATATGGAAAGAAATAACTTAACTTACAACATATTTTTAAAAATATCTCTTTAACTTATCTGCTGAAAAAATATGGAAAGAAATAACTTAACTTACAACATATTTTTAAAAATATCTCTTTAACTTATCTGCTGAAAAAATATGGAAAGAAATAACTTAACTTACAACATATTTTTAAAAATATCTCTTTAACTTATCTGCTGAAAAAATATGGAAAGAAATAACTTAACTTACAACATATTTTTAAAAATATCTCTTTAACTTATCTGCTGAAAAAATATGGAAAGAAATAACTTAACTTACAACATATTTTTAAAAATATCTCTTTAACTTATCTGCTGAAAAAATATGGAAAGAAATAACTTAACTTACAACATATTTTTAAAAATATCTCTTTAACTTATCTGCTGAAAAAATATGGAAAGAAATAACTTAACTTACAACATATTTTTAAAAATATCTCTTTAACTTATCTGCTGAAAAAATATGGAAAGAAATAACTTAACTTACAACATATTTTTAAAAATATCTCTTTAACTTATCTTGCTGGAAAAATATGGAAAGAAATAACTTAACTTACAACATATTTTTAAAAATATCTCTTTAACTTATCTGCTGAAAAAATATTGAAAGAAATAACTTAACTTACAACATATTTTAAAAAATATCTCTTTAACTTATCTTGCTGGAAAAATATGGAAAGAAATAACTTAACTTACAACATATTTTTAAAAATATCTCTTTAACTTATCTTGCTGGAAAAATATGGAAGGAAATAACTTAACTTACAACATATTTTTAAAAATATCTCTTTAACTTATCTTGCTGGAAAAATATGGAAAGAAATAACTTAACTTACAACATATTTTTAAAAAGAACTATAATTTTAGGTGAACTAAAATTCCAAATGGAATTTATGTAAACAGTACAGGGTGGAATGATAAATTTGTCCCCCCAAATAAAACCAACTTTTATTGAAAGAATCAATTGATTATGCAGTAGAGCTGACATCTATTCAATGGAATCGCCTTCAGACAATCACCGCCTCTATACGATTCCGGAAGTGTGAGCATGTCTTTTTCACAAACGTCGGCGGGAGCTAGGCAAATACTCGGGTGATGATGTTAATCAGGCTGGCTTTGGTATTGTGGGAGGTCATGTTGGTGATGCTCTCAACGTATGACCAAACGAAATAGTCCAGAGAGTTCAGATCGGGGGAAGAGGGGGCAGTGAGAGAAGAGTACAAAGTCGTAGCACTCCTGAAGCCAAGCCTGGGTCTCTTTGAACTTGTAGGCGGGTGCCGAATCCTGATGTTACCCCCAGGGTCTGCCACTGCTCATCTAATTGCACCAGGGGATCACCACACTCTACTGCACATCAAACCGACTTCTAAGATGTGAGGTGGCATGGTGTGGCCGTCACTTGAAATCATACCAAAGGCCATAACCGTAGCTGGAAACTGCATTGAGCTGTGCGCTCAAGCGTTGAACCAATGGATTTGCATTTTGAATGTACTGGCAATGGTCCTATTGTTATAACTTGAATCGGTAGAGAGCATAATTTTTACAGTCGGGCATCTCCGATCTCGCTCGTTGAACATTGTGTCACTCTCAGACATCATATCTTATCGCTCTTGGGACGCACAAAACTGGCAAACTAGTAGATGGTCGGCAACAAAAAAAGAAAACCGGTTTTCATCAAACGGAAATGGAATCATGTCGTCTTTTCTAGGACGACAATTTTATCGTTCCACCCTGTAAAATCAATGGATGAAAAATTGCTAGGAATCAACATTTTCCTTGAAAATCGGCACCTCATATTTTATCTTTTATCGCTGACACCAATGAAAAGTAAAAACCTATCACTACATTTTTTAATGTTGTTCGGGAAAAATTATTATTAAGTTTCTAGTTTCGGAGTCTAAATAGAAATGTTAACTTGATAACTGGATTTTTAGAAACAAATGAAGAATTTTAGTTTGGATAAATAATTACTTAGAAATGTAATTTTTAGTTAAACTGTTAGGATTTTTTTCTTACAAAAATAATAACAAATAAAATAGATGACAAAAAATTAGGTAATGGATTTTAGTGCAACGTGTATTGATGACGTAATAAGAAAAGGCAATTTTTTTATATATACACGTAGAGTTTAGTCACAAAGATATTAGACAGAGAATCAGTCGAGGAGAGACAATTACGTTAGACAGACGAGTTGGACTGTTTCTGGACGCCCGTAGAAGCTGTCGGGAGTAAAGTTTGACGAAATGTAGACAACTGTAAGCATCCCAACTCCGAAGAGGATTCCAAACATAATAAAAAAACCTCATGTATAAGAAACTATAATTCGCGTCATGGTGTTTACTTTCGGAGAAGGAAATTTGACAGAGTGCAACATGAGGAGCAGACGCAGCTCTCAAGAAAGGAAAAGGTATATGTCTTTTACTAGTATCCTCGGTGATAATGTTATTCGTCATGTTGGAAAAGCACGGTTTCGTCTGTAATTGTTGGAGACGCCCCTTAATGATGTCTCATGACGTCACTTCCTCTGGTGACGGCACTTTCGGTATCGAGTACCGGTGCCCGGCGCTGAGAGATTGGCACGCGGCCAAGCAGGTCGTGTGCATACGCTCCACCGTTGAGGAATGGTATTGTTCAACTCGTTTTACCTGTAATCTATGTGAATACAAGTTCGTTTTGTAAAAATCCTGTGTTCCTTTCGTTTATTACCATTAAACTCTATAACAACTGACGACGACGGATTCAACTTTCACACGGGTTAACTCCACAAAAAAGGAAAAGGAATAAAATTTTAATTGACTTCAAAAGAACTTCGGATTTACAAGCTAATGAATCAGCTAGCAATTACGTTCGGAAAACAAAACCTAAAAACTAAAAAAAAAAAAAAAACTAAATTATAAGTTAATCTTTTTGTCTCTATATTTAAATTGGAAAGAACTGTAGGAAACGCATTTTTGTAATGCTTAAAAATTAATTTGGTTGCTTATTGAAAGAAGAAAGAAAAAAAGACGAAAATGTCGACCCAATTTGCACCGCGAGAACAATTCTATTGTTAACTGTCGACTGTTTATTCGTATGCAAATTTCAACATTTTTCAAATGAAGTGAAAAGCTTTTTTGCCTTTGTTTTTGCTGCTAACTTTATGTGATATTTTAACGGGAGTGAAATGTTTTTCCCTTTTCGTTTTACTTGGACTAAAAGAAAGATACTTTTTTCATTGAGTGGAGTTTTCTGAAATATTCTATTTTTAACTGTCGGTTCTAAAGTGAAAAACTTTTTTACTTCTGCATAGATACTATTCCCCCTCGACACACACATAAAAAACTGGCCATTTTGGTTTACTGCCAGACAATTCCACAATTATTTTTATTCTTTTGCAACTGTATGGTATAACAGTATATATATATATATATATATATATATATATATATATATATATATATATATATATATTTGCTTTTGTTTCGCAAGTAATTTTTTTTATCCATTGTCATATTGGGAGGTTTTTACCAAGAAGTAAGGGATACATTGCGTCCTCTTCACACACACACACAGACACACACACACACAGACACACACACAGACACACACACACACACACACACACACACACACACACACACACACACACACACACACACACACACACACACACACACACACACAAAGAACATTTTCTTTTTTATTATTATATCTCTCTTTTCCAGTTAAAAATGGAAATAATTTTTTTTCGGACGTTTGAAAAAGCCATTAAAAGATGGAGGACGTTAAAGCAGTATTAATACAGCTAATAAAGGCACAGATGGACCAGCAGCAGAAAGCTGAGGAAAATTTAAAAGAACGTGATAAACAGCTCCAGTTACAATTTGATGAGAGGCAACAGGCGTTGGAGGAGAGAATGTCACTTCAACAACAGAAACAAGAATAGATATTGTTAAAAATATTCGATAAAACGGAACACAGGTACAACAACTTTGTTTTTTCACAAAGTACAATATGGAACGCTATAGAAAAGTTCAACTACCAACCGGACTTGGATGGGGAGTTTGACGCTTTCTATTTGAGATATGAGGACCTATTTACCGTTGATTGTCAAGAGTGGAGAAACTCTAAGAAAGTTCGCCTACTTTTGAGGAAATTGGGACCATAGAACATAGCAAGTTTGTGGATGATATTCTCCCTAGGAACACGAGTGAATTGGAATTTTCTGAAGCGGTCAAACTTTTATCCTAACTGTTCAGCCCGAATTCTACACTCTTTCATAAAAGATGGAAGTGCTTGAACCTGCAAAAAAGCGACGACAACGATAACCTAACCTTCGCGTCCGTGGTAAATAAACACTGCGATGATTTCCGTCTATCTGATTTATCGGCAGACGACTTTAAGTGTTTAATTTTTGCGCAGGGTCTAGTCTCACCCGAAACGCTGAGATTAGACAACGTGTTCTCTCTAGAATTGAGACCGAACAGAACTTCACCCTCCAGAAGTTGGCCGAGGATTGCCAACGGGTAGTCTGCGTGAGGAACAACTCGAGACACACCGAAAAAATACTCACCCGAAAAAGCAAAACTGGAAGTAAGAAAACTCAGGCTACACCTAATAATTACCACCCAGTCACAAGACCCGGAACCCCTACAAGCCCGTGCTATCGCTGCGGCGGGAAATATTGGTCGAGTCAATGTTTTTACAAATATAAGTACTGCAACGCAGGAAGAACAATCTCGAGAACAGCGCCCGACAGATTAGATTCGACTTGGATTCGGATAAGAACCGGTGCAAATATGTCACAGTTAAAATAAAACTGTGCATCTACAATTGGATTCCGGATAATACCTGACTATCATTAACCTTAGGACGTGGAAAAAGCTAAGGAAACCAACCATGCGAAAGACGAACAAATCAGCTCGAGCTGTGACAGGCGATAAAGTGGAATTTGAGGGAGAGCTCACTTTCCCGGTGACCTTAAATGGTGTAACTAAAAAAAGTGAAAGTATATGAACTGTTCGGTACTGATTGGATGGAGCGATTCGAATTGTGGGACCAACCTATGAATAAATTCTGCCATAGGGTAGAAGACGCGTCTACGGAGGAGCAACAACTGAAGGACGAGTTAAAAGTGGAATTTCCTGAAGTATTCTCACCAGGACTAGGAAAATGTAGAAAGGCTATAGCAAGATTCGAACTAAAATAAAACACTTTGCCCGTTTTCCAGAAAAACGAAACGTCCCATTTGCAGCAATAGAGAAAATCGACAAGGAATTGGATCGGCTAGAAGAGGCCGGAATACTATCGAAAGTAAGTGGCAGTAATTGGGCAGCCCCTACCGTATATGTGACCAAGAAAACAAACCAGATTCGTGTATGCGCAGATTTATCCACGGGTCTGAACGCAGTCTCAAAGATTACCACTATCCACTCCCCACACCAGAGGAGATATTCAACAAATAAAACGGTGGTAAAATATTTTCTAAGGTGGATTTGAGCGACGCATATTTGCAGATCCCCGTTGAGGCGGAATGTTCAAAACTCCTCTGTATAAATACACACAGGGGGACTCTATAAGTTTGAAAGGTTAGTTTTAGGAGTCAAGGTCGCACCTGCGATTTTCTTACAGGTCATGAACACCATATAATGCCTGACGGTATCAGGAAACCGATCGCACATACATTTAGAATGGTACTAAAGGTCGGAAGACAGTACTCTCAAATTGAAAAATACAGTAATCTCAAATTGAAAAATAAGCCTTGAGTATCATATTCGCTGTAACAAAGTTTCATAGATATTTATACGGCAGAAAAATTTACATTGCAGACGGATCATAAATCGTTGCTCGCGATTTTTGGTTGAAAATAAAAAAGGCTTACCGATATATACAGCTAATAGACTGTTGAGATGGGGTACATTATTACTGAATTATGATTTCACCCTGAAGTACTTGTCTTCGAAACAAATTTGCCATGCGGATAGCTTATCTAGGCTGATACCATTAATATGGATCCGTTTGAAGATTCCATCATTGCCACTCTTCGGACGGACGGAGAAATAAAAACGATGATGGGCAACACAATCAGATAACTCCCGGTGTCTCTACCGGAGATTAAAAGGGAAGCAGACAAGGATGACTTGATCTGTCACCTAAAAAATAAGATCGCCACAAAGGGCGATGTTCCGGAAGTATTTTCGCTTTTCGATGAGATTTTACTATATGGCGAAAGAGTTGTGATTCTCAAATGTCTCCAAAAACGAATTCTACGGGATTTTCACACAGGACATCCTGGAAAAAATCGCATGAAAAGTTTGATGATGAGCTATGTCTACTGGCTTAATATGGACTAGGACATCACTGAGAGGATAGACTCGTGCACAGGCTGTGCCCTTGCGGCTAAATCACCACCGATTACGTTTAAACCTTGGCCGAAGACTGACCAGCCATGGTCTAGGGTGCACATCGATTTTGCGAGTCCGCTTGAGGACAATTATTACTTAATCGTAGTCGATAGTTTCACCAAGTGGCCTGAGGTATTGAGGTGCAAAAGACCGACAACTGGAACGATTATACATTTCTTACATGAACTGTTTCCACGTTTCGGTGTAGTCGTTTGCATCGTAAGTGATAATGGAACCTAGTTTACGTCTGCTGAGTTCAAAAGTTTTTGTGATACGTTCCAAATTAATCATATCACCACTCCAATACCATATGAGGTCGAATGGGCAAGCGGAACGCTTCGTGGGCACTCTTAAAAAACACTGGAGAAGGCGAAAGGGACCCCAACAGATAAAGCACTTTATCAATTTCTACACGTGTATAGGATTACACCCAACCCGAACACACTAACAGCAGTCTCACCTGAGATCCGTTTTTGACAAGCTCTTACCCAAACAGTCAAGGCCACTAGTGACCATTTATATACCCAATAAACGTTTCATATCAGGTGAAAAAGTGTTTTTCAAAAGTTATAAAAACAACACCTTATTCTGGGAGGTGCGTACAATTACTAAGTGAGTCGGTGACATGGTATATATCATGCAAAGACCAACATATACCCACAAACGTCACCAGAACCAACTAAGATGTCGATCCGTTGAAACCAGCGACAGTTCACCATTGAAAGATGAGCTGAGAGACACTGTCTTCGAAACTTTTGATCTTGAACCTCCTCAACTGAACTACGGCGGTCGTTCTGTAAGAGAAAGGTTACCGAGCCATTGATGGTAAACCCTAAACAGAAGAGGTTCTGACAGCTTTTACGAACAAAAAGCTTGAGAGAGGGGTGTTGGAGATAAATGAACTATCTGATGACGTCACTTCCTCTGGTGACGTCACTTCCATCGAGTACCGGTGCCCGGCACTGAGAGATTGGCACGCGGCCAAACAAGTCGTTTGCACATGCCCCACCGTTGAGGAATGGTATTGCTCACTCGTTCTGCCTGTAATTTATGTGAATACAAGTTCGTTTCGTAAAAATCCTGTGTTCCTTTCGTTTATTATCATTTAACCCCATAACAGTAATACACTCGTCAGAGGAGGAGCAATAGAGAAACTATACGATCACGAATAGTAAAGACTTTCCTAAGTTTACACACAACAGCTTAGAGACGATCAATAGCCGTAACATCCATTAAGACACGGAAAGATATGAACACGTTTTATACACACACCCCATTATACAACAACATTACTGATATTATTATTCTAGCTATTATTTTAGAGTCTAGCGCCATCACTATCAAAGATTCAAAATTCAGATTATGAATGCATAAGCTCAGTCTTCATAGCAATGCAATTTGCAATACTCTCTGATTCATTCGGACAGAATAAAAATAGGAGGCATTATTTTGGGAACAACTGTCGTATTTCTGACCTAATAAAATGTTTCTAATTAAACACTGCTCTTTTGCAGTAGTAATTGCCACGTGAATCTATTTTTTCTTCAATGGTCTAGCAAGAATGGCGTGGAAAATAAAACCTTTAATTACAAAAAAGCAAACATTGAATTTAATCGCTGCAAAAAAACCTTGATTTATTAACGGATGTACAATGTGTAGTAGTTCACGAAAGAGGAAGTCATAGAAATGAAGAGTATTTTTTACAAACTTCTAAATAAATGACGCAATTATTATTTTGAAATGATCAGTTAACGTTGGTTTAAATTAATAAATGATGAAGACTGTACAAAAATGAAAGAATGTCAGATTTCTATACCCCACTTATCCAAGTATAGGTTCTAAGAATTATCACTGGACTTACGCAATGTCGAGCACTCCGATGTCTGGTTGTATAATCTGTTTCATTATAAACTGTTCATAATGCAGAGTATCCGTTGTCTCTAGCTAGAGACGGGGCTTTTCTTTAAAAAATGATCATCGACTCTTTAATCTTTAAAGTTGTTGATAGAATTCGTAGGAAATCTGTGAGAAAGTGACGATTTTCTTAAATTACAACTTATCAAAAGAAATCATTCTTGAATTCCAAATGTAGTCAAATCTCAGCCAACACATTCCATTCAGTGTAATCTTGTTAAATATTGTTATCCACTCAGTCAGTTCTGTGTGCGATTGTCAAGACATATTTTCCGTTTTGAAGAATTGAGGATAGGAAACCATCGAAGGGTTTTCTACGTGGACATTTGATCCACAGGAAAGGTTAGTCGCCCTTTAGGCTAGTTCAATTAAATCGGAAGGCCCACAACACATAGCGCCATATTATTCGAGGGGCGTGTAATCTGTGACGATGAACATGAATGTGAGAGATAAGAAAAGGTGAACTAGTGTAATCATTGCAACCGGAAACTCTTTTTTTGCTGCTATTGGGACTTTTACATATACAGACAAGGGCTTGTGGCGAATTGAGGATGCACCCGTCAGTTTCTACTAAGACAGTGATGATGATGATGATGACGACGACGACGACGATGACGATGATGATGACGACGACGATGACGATGATGATGATGATGATGATGATGATGATGATGATGATGACATTTGCCTTTAAATATCGACTCAAGAAACAACCGGCAATTTTTGGGTTCTTCGGTGCGATCAACCGTTACAAAATTTAAAAAGTGCAAATATTATTTCTTTACCTTTTCGTTTTGTAGCACTTAAACAATTTATTAGAAAGTTATTTTTATCTCGAATTCAATTTTAAGGGTAAAAATGTAGTATTATAGTTCATTTGTATCCCCCAACCTTAGTAAAATTTAGTGTCCCCAATGATTCTGGGTTAAACAGATCTGAAAGAAAAAGATAACGAAATACCAATGTCTTGTGGATGACATGAAAATAAACTGGAACCTTAAGAAAATCTCTATCTTTTCAGTATATATAGGAACAACTGGACTCATGAAAAAGAATTTAAAAAACTACCAGGCAAATATACCCGGTGAACCAAGTACAAGAGAAGTACAAACAATTGCACTTAAAGGGACGGTGAGAATATTAAAAAGATCTTTCAATTATAATATCTGAGTTAGCGGGTGCATATCTGCTTGGTTGTTTCATCCCCAACTTGAACTGATGAGAAAATAAGAAAAACGAAAACATGATTTTTTTTTACTTCCCCTCTGCCATATCAAAGCACTATTCCTTTTTCAGTTGACATTCAATAATAAAGTATTTGTTCA
This sequence comes from Euprymna scolopes, assembly GCF_053919585.1. Lineage (NCBI taxonomy): Eukaryota > Metazoa > Mollusca > Cephalopoda > Sepiida > Sepiolidae > Euprymna > Euprymna scolopes. Next base: position 5,712,685 of record NC_136499.1, read on the forward strand.
ACGATGAAAAGAAATGCGTTGGCGATTCACGTTTAATTCCGATTGATTTAATAATTGACATATTTCGCGATTCACATTCATATTTACAATACATTCAATCATTTTATTTTATCATAGTACAATACACACACACACACACACACACACACACACACACATATATATATATATATATATAATGTGTGTGTGTGTGTGTGTGTGCGGGTGTGTGTGTATATGTGTATTATTTCATGTGATTACATAAATTGTAATGAGGAGATTCTTTATGTAGCAATTTTCAGCAAGTACTCAAGCAGTGTTAAATATGTAAATAGGTAAGTGTAATAAGAATAATTCTCATTGCCTTTTAAACAATTTTATAAAAACCATTAATACTTATTTTCAACTATAACATTTAAAGAAAAACATTTAATTTATAAAAAAAAACTTTATATATTCTAATTTGTATTGCAATTCTGTTTACTTTTATTCAAAAATTTAAAAAATTCAAGTTTAATATTTGAATTGTAAATAAATACCTTTAATCTATTATATTATGCAGTTATCGTTTTGGTTTTTGCTGTTATATTTTCTAATATTTTTATGATATTGTTTTCTCGTTTCTAACTTATTGAGTATTTATAATTCTTGTTGTACCAGTTCTCACTTCAGAATATTAAGCTATGAGTGCTAAAATAACATTCAGTCATGAAAAAAAACTTAAAACTCCTAAAATGCTCTTTTGATGTTAGGCTGTATAAGAGTGTTATTTCTTTAATGAGTGATAAATTTGGTTGAAATCTCTTCTTTCTTTAATCGGATTTTTTAATGCATTTCTGTGCATTCCAATGCAAAACATATCTTAAAACAATCTTAAACACATTTCAAACATGTGTGTGAAAATTTTAAATATCGGCGAACCCGTTCCGGAGTCAATATGAAAAAAAAAAAAAAATAACACACAGAGACAAAATGCGTTTTGATATATATATATATATATATATATATATATATATATATATATATATATATATATATATATATATATATGCTTGTGTGTGTGTGTGAATTGAGATTCACCTTTCGTCTAACATCGCCCGAATCACTCAGTGCGAAAGTGTAAGTGTAATTTGTCATTTGTTATCATTCAAATTTAGTTTTTAATGCACTTGTGTGTTTACCATCTTCCATCAATTGATTAAATACACACACACACGCACACACTCACACACACACACATATATATATATATGTGTCAGTTCTAGACAAATAACTCTGCTTATGTAATTTTTATTAAGTTTGTGGGCATATATATAGAATGAGGGAAATTGTTGACAGATTTGGAAGCTAGGCTAGGCGAATATTTGTTGTAAATGTTTTCCAAGGGTTCATAAATTGAAGCTCAGCCGAACACTTACTAAAACGTAACGATAGAGCAGCAGAGATAGACTTGCAGGAAGATTATTTTAACCGAGAACAAATGTCATATTTTATGAATTCTCGAATAAAATCAGAGTAGAATAAATAGTGGATGTAACGTTTTCATTAGAAATTCTATTTCCAACCGAAGGGACGAAAAAAACATTTTATCAATATACTTGAAGGCATCGGTACACACGTTCTTAGCAACTAGTAAACAACACTGAGCTTAATAATGATCGATTAGATTCTCAATCGAGGCCAAGATCGATCATCTCTGGCCCATTTCAGTGGTTTGTTTTTAGATCAGTGCGATGTATTATTTAGATTTAGACCAGAGAGAAATCGATAATTGTGAATGACATAAATCAATAATCAATGGGAAAGAGATGACGAGCGCATTAAAAAGATGCGCACATTTGGATCAGATGAAAACGTTTGCAATCGAATTCTTGTGGGAACAGTTAAAATAGACTGTAATCATGCATTATTACTGCGTTCGATAGTTGTTCGAAATGTTCTAAAAACCAGACTCAGAAAGATCAGCTATTACTGTATATTATTTGGAAGTGACAATGGTTTATTAGTTTACGACACGGAATGACGATCTAGATGCCTTATGATGTTGGCAACCTTCAAGTGGTTCATCCCGTAAGTACCTGATACCTTTCTAGAAATAATTCTGACAGGAAAAACATCTGGAAAACCAATGCCAACAATATAATCTTCGGATTCATACGATATGATAATGACTATATATTACTGACAAGGTTCAAAAGAGAGTCGCAAACCTGATAGGCCCTGAACTGGCATCTAAGCTTCAGCCTCTGTCCTATCGACGAAATGTTGCATCCCTCTGCCTTTTCTACAAGTATTTTAGTGGTGAATGCAATCACTTGTGCCCCCACGACGTGAGCACCCTCGACAAACCCGACAGGCTGCTAAATCCCATCCCCACACTCTAGAGATCCCTAGATGTAAAAGATTTTTTTACTCCAATAGTTTCTTCCCCAGAACCGCTAGACTCTGGAATTCCATTCCAGGTCCCTGCTTCCCCAACAGTACTGACGTTCAGAAGTTCAAGTGTAATGTGAACCGACATCTTGTTGCCGAAATCCCTACATAGTACCCCAGCAGTTGTTGCCCCTGATAGTAGCCCCCTACACCAAAGTGGCAATTTGCCTTGTTTGGGGTGAAAATGTAATAAAAAAAAATTGTTGCCAAAATAATTCATTAAAAAAAAAGGTAAAACAACTCATTAGAATTTGTCTTATTACATCAGAGCAACCTTTTCTTCCTTGACAATGTACTAATCAACTTCGGGATCTAGTGAGTGATATTCCCTTCTCTTTCCTATATTGCCTATCTTTTCACAGTATAAGAGGTAAGAGGTTGCTAGTTTTCTCTATTTTATAGTTATTTTCCTGATACGTGCTCGACTGAGTTCCAACCTATCGTTCTCCTGGTAAACCGTTCACAAAAAAAAACCACTATAAATAATTTTCTTTTATCCTTTTTCATAATTAAAACTAAACGGAACTTTTATGAAAAAAAGTTTCTTTCCAAGGAGTACCTCTCTGTGGCATGTAATTCCACGGGCTGCTCCTCAACTGACTTCAACATGGTTGTTTTCAAGTTCAATGTTAACAAATATTTCTTGAGTCATCCTTTTTATATAAGTAAATTCTGCCCAGTTCCAACCAATCCTCACGGTGTAGTATCATCGTCCCTCGAAAAACTCATTAACCCTTATTCCGAGTTGCCTTTAGGCCTTGATCAGTGCTGGTTTGTTAGATTAAGAAAAAAAAGCCCCATACAGAGAGTGAAGGTGTACGAAAAATATGAGAAAAAAAATAGTGGGTTACACAATCAAAAATATCTGCAAATAATAAATTTGTATAGTCAACCACAGGCAGATTGTTTCGCAGTATTACATCTCTATAGTGTGGTTAGACAAGCACGATCCCGGGATCGAATACACAAGCATCGAATCGATAGCTTGTAACACTATCCAACAGGTCTCGGGATCGATGCCGTCGGCAATGATATCTAACAATGGTTTGAACAAACATTGACCATCACTCCCGGAGTGCTCCATTTGTTTCTATTGACAAACAGCTTTGCAATACACTAGATATCGCAGATAATTTTATCTGTAATCTTTTTTTTAGCTGGGCGTTACCACTTATCAAGGCCCGAAGACTACTCGAGGATAAGAGTTAATGAATGAAATGTCGTAGTGTAGTAATCACTAATGGTGCAAATAGGGTAGATTTTGATTATTTACGGGGACGGCTCAACAAGAACTTGTTTACATTGGATTTGAAAGCTAACATGTTGTATTCAACAGGGAAACAGGCAAGCGGAACAGTGTTCCAAATGCAAGCAACTCTGGAAAAGAAGCTTTGTTCATGGAATCTGCATTTAGATTTAGACACGGATAGAGAGGGAAGAAAAACATTTCTTCTTTTCATATTAGACTGCGAAATGCTATGGATAAAGCATTTCTATAACATTTTTATGTGATGTTTTTTCCTTATTTATTTCGACAAATAATATATTTATTTTGTTGCGATTTTATTATATATATAATAACCGCTTGCGCCTGTAGAAGGAAATGGATCTGTAAAAATGTAACGAAATTTCAACATGCTGGTGGATGTGTTTTGCATGAAAAATAAATATTTGTATCTTGGAATGTAACTATACTTTTATTCTTATATATATGTGCCCAGTTGATATATTTAATGTTTTCCGCTTCTAAAAAAAAAAAAAAAAAAAAAAAAAAAATTGGTATTCACAAAAAGTGAAATATAACCGAAAAAAAAACAACAAATTTTACCAAAACAGCACATATATATTTCGTTTCTGAAATTTTGAGATGAGGATTGGTTATTCTTATTATTTGGATTCATCGGACTACTGTTCTCATATTGATTGTGGTGAACCTGAAGTCTTACGTCCTTAGCTTTCAGATTTTTTAATTTCTTTATTTGGCGAGACTTAACCTCCTTGAAGTCTTTCTTATAGGATATATCCAGGTATGCGGGTTTTTTCATCAATCCGAGATATATTCTCAAGGAATGGAGGTGAAATTTTGGTCTGTAATTGATGTTTTTTTTCCACCGACTGTTGTGGATTCTGTCTCGGACGAGCTCCTACCCTACTTGTCTCGCGATCGTTTGTGTCCATCTGGAGCTGACTAGTAGTTTCAACGTTAAGCCTGGTGGCACTAGCTTAAAGTTACGGCATCGACATAGGAATGTGAGCTGGTTAGTCATCCTTGCACGTTTTTCGTAGAATTTTTCAACATGTTTCCATTTTTGTATTATTTATGGTCCGAACCGAATTGATATGACGTGTCTGAATTTTTGAGATGAGGATTAGTTATTCGTATTATTTGGATTCATCGGACAATTGTTCTTCACTCAAGATGAGAACAGTAGTCCGATGAATCCAAATAATACGACATATAAATGTGTGTATATATATATATATATATATATATATATATATATATATATATATATATATATATATATATATACTGATCTCAAAAGTAAAAAGAAATCACTTGGGTGACATCAACGAGAATCGAAACCAAAATATTTAGCGCTTCAGCCGCGTTCTCTACTGTTTGAGTTATTAACAGATAGATAAAGAAACATTTAAAAATGAACCACTAAAATCTATTAATTAATTTGCGTATGTGCAAAAGCAATAGAGATACCTCGGCAAGTTTAAATGAAATTTTGTATTTCAACTTGCTGACATATTTCTGCACGCGTTATTCATTCATCCAAACAAAGATTTTACTTGTTATAAACCATTCTTGGTGTATGATTACTGTTTTCTGTAAATTTCAGTGTTATGTGACCAGTAGTTTAAGAGTTTATCGGTTAAATATTTTTACACAGACACACACATGCACACGTCTAGTGTTTTATTTATATAGAAAATAGTCGAAAAATCCAAGCAACAAAATGGTAGAATTCAGCGGAGAGTACTGCAGATGACTGGGAAAAAGTGGAAAATATGTTGACATAAAAAGGGAAGATAATAATATATTACATAGAAAAAATGCGAGCATGAAAAGTAATATGGTTAAGATTAAACTTAGAAAAGTAAAAGGATTGGTTGTTAAAAATGAAAAAGAAGAAGGCAAGATATTATAGTAAAAATATAAATTTATAACTTAAAATATTACAGCATTAAGAATTTTTTAAAATTTAATTAACATTATTTTTAATGCTGCAATATGTAATTTAATGCAATCCAATATTTTTCCAGACTTTGCACTGAAATAAAATTTTCTTTTTGTGTTCAATATAATACGCATTGTCAACAATCCATAAAAAATATTACCAGCTTCTAAAATGTACTAAATAAAAAATCAAATAAAAGACGTAATTAAGTGAATAAACAGAAAGAAGGAACAAAAGAGAGAAACAGAATTAACGGGGGACGTCGTAAACGAAAGATTATCAGTCCTAGCACGGCAAACAGCATCACTTTTCTTAACTCTCCATATAACCCAAATAATATGGCACGCGAGCGACATTCCCGGTATGATTTTGGAAGGTGTCAACGAGGAAAAAGTCGCTATGGCAACCAACAGCCAATCAGAAGAAATCGTCTCTAAAACGCCAATGTTGAAAAAGTTGTCATGGTAACTAACAGGCAATCAGAAGAAAATGTCTATAACGTTCCTTATTAATCCTGAAGATTTTTGAACACCAGTAATTTTATTATAACTTTTGTTTTAATGAACGAAAATTGAAATCAAAATATAACTGAGAAGGTGACCTATGAACTGTTAAAATTGTTTGAAATTTGGTCGCTAAATGAGTGAGCGGTGAAGCTTTAAAGCAGTTCGAAATGATTAAAACTAACACGTAACCATGCATTCAAACACGGTAATGTTTGAATGATATCTTAGGTTGGTACAAAAATAATGTTTTTTTTTGGCTTAAAGTTTAACATAAAAACATTATTTTTGCACCAACCTAATATATGTTTGTGTGTGTGAATATGATAATTTTCCCCTTAAAAATTGATATTAAAATAATAATATAATAATCATCTTCACTGTCTCAATCGTATGAACTACAATATTATAAGAAACTTAAATGAAATATCCAAATGCACATATAGATGTGCATTTGGATATTTCATTTAAGTTTCTTATAATATTTATTAACTAAAATGATGTAAAAGTTACTCATCTAAAGAGAAAATCAGTCAAGAAATCGCCATGTCTAATTCTTATTTTATAACAGAAAAGAAACGTAATTTTAATCAAGTGTTAAATTCATTCATTTACCAGAGAGAGAGAGAGAGAGAGAGATAGAGAGAGAGAGAGAGAGAGAGAGAGAGAGATAGAGAGAGAGAGAGAGAGAGAGAGAGAGAGAGAGAGAGAGAGAGAGAGAGACGGTTTGGGGGATAATTGCGGGGAATAAAAGGGAAATATGCTTTATTAATTACTAGGTCGCCCGGCGTTGTCCGGTCGTAAAATACGCATAAACAGAATTTAATTCATACAGAAACTGAGACATGTGTATTATTTTTTTTTTCTAAACAGTTTAATCATTAGGCCGGCTTGACACGATCTTATAAAAGTATTAAAACCTACTTATTTGTAACATAATGGATCTGTAATATAAACATTTATTAACATCTAATGATTTTCTTCAATTTATTCAATCTTTTTTCAATAAATCTAAACATTTGAAAAACTGGATGATAATTGATAATCGATCGTGAAAATATAACGTAAATGTGTTTTTTTTTAGATGATTGTTTGTATTACTTGTTTTGATCGAACTATTGTTCTCATTTTGAGTTTTATTTGGGCAACGTTTCGGTCAATGTAGATTTCGACCTTCGCCAGATATATTAGTTGCAATCTTTCCTCTTGAAATTTCTCAAGATGGCGACCAACATGCCTAAGGAAAGTCAAATGCTACATTGACTGAAACGTTGCACGAATAACATTCAAGATGAGAACAATAGTCCGATTGAAACAATAGTAGAATACAAATAATGCGAATAACAGTTTGAAGTTATTAAAAAAAAATTTTTTTCATAGGTCTATCGTGTGAACTAAGCTGTTGTACGAAGCATAAAAAATGAAATATCTAAATTTACATCCACACATTAATGGGCTAATTGTTCTGAATTAACAATGTTGTAAACGTTACTCGAGAGAAATTCGGTCAAGAATCGCTTTTCGAAATTCTAATTTTAAAATAATGAGATTAAATACCGAACAAAAGAAATCGTTGCAGTTTTAATCAAGTGTGTGAATGTATTCATTAATAAAAAACAGTTTTATAGGTTTGTGGCAGGAGATTGCGGATGATAATGGTAAATATGTTTTATTAATCAAAGCGGTTGAGCTATTCCGACTATAGAAAGTAGAATTTCAGAGAAATGATTTGAAATGAAAGAAGGAAAAAAAAAAGTGAAAATCATTTAATTAATAGCAAAGGGAGATAACCGTTTTTGTTTCAAGAGTTTTAAATATTTAAAACGAAACCACTATTAAGCTTTAATCATAAATGCTTTGCCGATTATGACAACAACGGTAAAATAGTGATTATAATGACACTGGTGGGAGGAGAGTTAAGTTATTCTTAAAATTATATTTTTCTTTGGTCTGACATTTGGTTCTAGCAAGTTTGAAATAGAAATTACCAGCTGTAATTTAACGAACAAAGAAATGGTTGTAGTTTCAATAAAGCGTTGAATTTGTATATCTATTATTCATGCCGGTAGTATGAATTATTTTTATATTCCTTATTGTGCTCCAATGTATATTTGCTATGTTTGTTTTATAAAATTTTCTATTTGTTCTGTAATTATCTTTATGAATATTTTTTCTACTATTTGATGTATAATGTTTGGTTGCCTTGTAACATAAGGCGTATGGCGCGCGGGTGTGAAAAAATCAGCAGCAGTCGTAGGATAGCTGACTTGCTAATATAGTAGCAGCAGCCGTCTTAGCACATATGCAAATTAAGAAAGTTTGTGCACGTGCTTTCGTCACGGGAAGAAGAAAGAGAGAAAAAAAGGAAAAGACAGCACGTAGTGGAGAAAAGAAAACAAAGTGTTTCGGGGAAGGTGGACATGTGAAGTCGGGGGCGAGAAAGTGCTTGCTATAACCGACGTCTTGTTGCGGGGTGAGCGATGTAAAAAGCACATGTTATATGACAGAGCGCTGTAAAATACACGTGTGTGCTAAAAAGCGCTTGAAAGATAAGGAAATGTGCTATTGTTTGAAAAAGAAAACGAATAAATGCATTTTATTTGCACTTAAAAAATGTCGGGTCGGATTTTTATTTATTTCCTTTTTTGTTTGTTTGTTCCTTTGCGACAGTACCAGACAGTGTGTGGGTCCGAGTGGCTCCAAAGTAACAAGACGGTAAAAGGTAACGGTCACTATGCTATTCTGTAAGTTTTAACTTAGTGTAAATTCCCTGTGCCGAATGAGATTCGACTAAGCACGGACGCGCGTATGGCAGCTATATGCAAATACCGAACCGTGCGCGAAATGACGTCACAGTACAGAAAAAGAAGAAGACTAAAAAAAGGAGCAAGAGCACGTTAGAGAGAACGACACATTAGAGACGCAAGTGACGTCACAGACGTAATGAGAAGTTACGCGTGGAAAGAGAATAAGGAATAACAGTCTTTTCTTAAAATCTGAAACAGGAAAAGAAGTTCTGAAGTGTTTATATAACACATGTGTAAAAGTGTGTAACGGCACATATATAAATAAAATTAACATAATCTCAGAAACAATCGTACACAAATTTGTTTTATGTTGAATTCTGTAATGTTAATGATCATTTTAAAATTTTGTTTATATATATATATATATACATACATATACATACACACATATATACATACATATATATATGTATACATATATAATTCAAAAGAGTTAAAGAGGTATTGAAGCATTCTTTAAATCTTTTATCTTCTCTGCTCATCGAACTTATTTTACCCCGTTATATAACCTGCTCTCTTTGTGTTTCCCTCCATATCACCTTTTCCTCCATATATTATCCCCTATTTCTCATGCCTAGGCAATTTCTTTATATTTAGCCATGTTCTATTATCTCGTACCCTTTACATAAGACACTATCTTTGAATACCCTCACTCTATTATACTAATATCCAGTTCACATTCACTAAATCTTAGCTTATTTGAAAACATCCAGATAATTACCTACCTCTATATTTTATAATACCAATTCTTCCAAATCCCTATTATAACTTAAATTCACATACATATACATAATGTATATATATTACATACATATACATAATGTATATATATATTATATATATTACATACTGTATATTATACACCCTCCGAATCCCCCGCTTACCCCCTTCTATCATCCTCCATATATACAAGATATTTCAATATCCCCCTCCAAATTATGCCCTTAGCTACATGTTGCATTGTATTGCATGTAACCTTCCTCTCTCCTCTACTGATTGTTGTGTAGCAGGGGGTTTCATATTGGGGATCATATATCGAGTACATGTAATACAGAGGTAACGATGAGGGAGACATGACATTTATAACATAGTGAGATGACGAAAATTCATTATCGAAGGGATGTGTTTTACTGTTCTTTGAATGACGACACGAAGACAAACAGTTACAAATATCGATAGTGATTCTTTATTTCATTTGACCGGTCGAAAAGATGATGACGTCAGGAATTAAAATTCGGAATCTGCATAGTTTAATGTTCTTTCCTTCGCTTCCAAAGGACTCTGACTCCAACTCTCTCTCTGACTGACTAGCAGACTGAACTGTTCTGCCTCCTCTGCTCGACTGTTCTAATCTGACAAATCGTAGCTCTTATATTAAGAATTCCCCTTTTACTATGACGTCAGATGTGTTGTTCCAAAACGTGACCAACTCACATGGCTAAGCACATGTTTTTCCAAAACACACTTCTGCAAACAAAGAATTCTCAAGTAACCTATTTTTTAACCTAACCTATTTTTACAGTATATTTCTAATTTGTATTCTTCATTCTTTTTAGCTGGCATTTTAAATTCAGTTTTTATAAAAGAATAGACACTCAATTCTTGCTCCAATACAAACAATATTTTATAATAGAATTTACAATAGCTAAATTCTAACATTCCATTTTCTGAATCTATTTCTGAACCTGGCTTACAAGGTTCGAGTCTCGGCTTATCCTAATCTCATTTTCCACTTATCTAATGTTCTTATTTACAGAACAAGGGGGCAGCCCTTTTTCCTGTAACATGATGAGAAGCATTAGATTTCGAAATACCTAGGTATAGAGACTGTTTATAACACCTCCTCTAATTGATGTTTTTTAGTCGCGTGCAAGCGACTCTATAAGTCACTCCCTCGGTCGGTCGGTCGGTCGGTCTGTCGGTTGGTCGGTCTGTTGGTCTGTCTGTAACACTTTTGTGCTTGGCCTTTTTGGTTAAGATCAAAGGTATGTTGTTAATATATGCTGTTCTTAGCTTTTAAGCTTTTCTTGGCCTTTTGTCCAAGATCAAAGTGTAGTATTTGTTCTTACTACATGCTGTACTTATTGTGATATAACGTGGGGGATCACTTTTCTGTATTAATTTAATGTAAAATGATCACCTACTTTACAACCAGTCAGTCTCAAAGCCATTCAAGTCATTCTCCAGATCATTCAAGTTGTTTTTGAAGGATTCCAGTTATTTTTTAAGCATTCAAGTCATTCTTAAGGTCATTCAATTCATCCTTAAGTTCATTAAAGTCATTCTAAGTCATTTACTTTTTATTTATTTAAGTCATTTCAGCCCATTTTTCGGTCATTTTTGTTTATCTTTAAGAATTTCATGTCAATCCTACATTCACGCATTCATTCATTACACAAGAGCACGCGACTAATAGCTATCGGCCTTGTTCTTATTAAATTCACAAATATAGATCTATCTATCTATCTATTTATCTATCTATCTGTTGTGAGGGAGCCACCCTCTGAATGGACTCAACCACCGTCTATATATACCTGAACTCTTAACGATCCCAGGTAGTGTTCTAGTTCCGGAGTTAACCTCTCTTGCTCAGTGGAACGCAAGCAGTCTTTTCATTCTGTAATCTTTTTTTTTTTCTTTTTGTCTTTTATTAATCCACGTCTTGACTTACACCGTTGTTCTGTTTTTGTTGTGGTTAACACTACTCTTATATAAAAGAGACTTAATGTGTGTGAGAGAAGCATACATAAATACATAGATAGATAGCAATTTTCTTATAGACGCTAAAACAGCTGGGCCTATTTTTTGAAAGATTTCAACGAATGTGCTTGATAGGTCTACGAGAAGGTTTTGTATATAAAACGCAATTATGCACAATGTAGAAATTATGCATAAATAAAACTGAACGTAAAAGTTAAATGAAACGAATCATCTAATAAGAAAACATAAAATATGAATAATTAATTAATAAAAATTCGTTTTTCAAAAGAATATGCAAATTAGTTCATGCCTGACTATATTAAGAAGCTTGTTTTAATACTTTTTGCATAGAAAAATAGGCTTTTAATATCAATATAAGTGCGACAGAAATTAACTATGTATACATATATATGTATATATATATATATATATATATATATATATATATATATATATATATGAGCGCACAGTTAATAAAATATATTAAAAAACACTTTGAAATGAGCTAAAAACATATTTAATCTGAAAAGGAAACACTAGATAAATGGATATATATATATATGTATGTGTGTGTGTGTGTGTGTGCGTGTGTGTGTGTGTGTGTGTGTGTGTAAAGAAAAAGAAGAACGGAATAGGGTTGAAATAAAGAAGAACGCAAGTAGAAATAAGTCAAAAAAACGATGAGGTAAAAAAATAGAAAGTAGAAGAAGGATGAAGAAAAGGAGAAGAATGTTAAAAGAGAGAGGAAATGGATAGAAAGAGGAAACGGGCGGGGGAGAAAGAGAGAGAGAGAGAGAGAGTAGAAAAATGATAGAGATTATAAAACAAACAAGAAAATATGTGAAAACAGCTAAGGAAATTGGAAATGAGAAGTAAGAGTATGTTAAAATGAGAGGAGTATGTTAAGACGATAGTAATGATAAATAAAAAGATAGAATGAAGGACGATGATATAATTAAAATAAAACAATGATAAAAAAAGAGAAAAAAAACAGAATTAAACTAAAAAAACTATTAGTGTCCAATAATCCGCGAAAATAGTTGAAAAAAAGACGAAAGGAAAAAGTTGTAAAGTGAGTGCCGATTGTTTAGGTGCACCTAAATATTTAAAAAAATATTTTGTTTACCCAAGTTGTACGTGATTAAAACAAGAGCTTGATTAAAAAAAAAACTATGTTTTTCGTGTCCAAAACTATTTATTTATGATTATTTTATTTGTATTTTTCATGTCAAGTTCGAATTGTTAAAGAAAAAACAAAATACAAAAAAACAAAAAACAAAGCAAATATGATTTTCTTATGCAAAAAAAACTTGATCAATTTACATATTTTAAAAAAAGTATTTTTTTTTACGACCCAGCGTAGTTTACCTTATAAATGAAATCAAAATCTACTTTTTTTGAGCTAATACATTTCAACGACCATAAAAGATAATATAAAATAAGGGATTTTTAAAAATTATTAAAATATAACATTTTAGCGTGGGGATCACTTTTCTATGTACATTTTACGTAAAATGAGACGTAGCAAGACATGTAATCACTCGTAATTTTTGGTGGCGAGGGTGGGTTAAGAAACAGGGAATTGGTGGCGGTGGGGTTATAAATTCCAAACATTCTGAAAATACGTAGAAAAACTTCTAAATGTATGTGTGGAAGTTTCATAATTTTTTTAAAAATTTGCTTTGAAAAGATATCACCGTTCAATATTACTTAATCAATTAATTATTATTTCCTGAAATTTTTAAGGTAGTTAACACACACACACACACACACACACACACACACACACACACACACACACACACACACACACACACACACACACACACACAACACTAGGACAGATACATACTCTCTCGTATTAACTTTTGTTTAGTCCTTTTGTTTTCAAATTCTTTTCAACGTTGCGATATTTTTGATTCATAATGGGGTAGAGACTTATTTGCTGCCCACCTCAGCAAAATATGGCACAAAGCTGGAAAGTGGGAACCCCGCAGGCTCCCCTAAAGGAGGGCGACTCCTGCAATTGTAAAAATTGCCTGAGTAACCCCGTCGGCATTCCACAGGCCTCAGGCAGTAAGCAATGATCTTACTCCACCGGAAAGCCCGGTTGCAAGGCCTGGGAGGATGGACCTCCTAGATATTACCCAGGTGGCGTACCTCAGTCCGACTGGTGCTGGGCCGGTTCCCGGCCTCTCACCTGTTAGGCTGAGTGTCAAGAACGGATCCTTGACGAGCACTGCTACTGAGGGATTCATGATAGGGTAGTTATTTAATTGCCGCCCACATCGGCAATATTTGGCACAAGGCCAGAAAGTGGGGCCCCGCAGGCTCCCCTAAAGTAGGGGCACTCCTGCAATTTTAAAAATTGCCTGAGTTACCGCGTCGGCATTCCCCGGTCGGGGCGCCTCAGGCAGCAAGCAATAAACTTGCCCCACCGGAAGGCCCGGTGGCAAGGCCTGGGAGGGTGGACCTCCTAGGTATTACCCAGGCGGCGTACCTCAGTCCAACAGGTGCTGGGCCGGTTCCCGGCCCCTCACCTGTTGGGCTGAGTGTCAAGTGACGAATCCTTGACATGTACTACCCTGTCTCCCTGCAGCCGAAGCCGCTAGGAGACACATCCCATCATGAGAGATTCATGATAGGGTATGATCCCACAGAGTCGGGCGATTCTATTTATAAACGATGCTACTAGGAATTGACGAACCGAATTAATTCACGTTCTGCTACCAACTAATCAGAAACCAGAATTGCTCCATAAATATTAAACCTTTTCTGTAGCAATTTCGCATGTTTTTTCCGTCTCGACACGGTAAGAATATTTTGCTCTGTGGAACTGTCTACTGCAAACAAGTCCCCTCTCAGGACTTGTGTGTAACAACGAACCATCGGAAACTGTTCTGAAACTAAACATGGCTCACACTTCTAGATTATAACTTTTCCATTTAATCTAAGTGCAATGATATTGCAGTCTTTATTATCCAATGTATTGCGCATTGTTTTTTTTTTTGCTGGTCGCGATGTTTGTTTTCGAGCGCACGTAAGTTCAATTTTTGCGCCCAGGCGTGAAATTCCATATTATTTTCACTAGTCGCCATATTTGTTTTCGCGCGTGCGTGTATTCAAATTTTCCGCGTTTATACATCAATTCTGTATACTAACTTCCACTTTTATACATTAATTCTATATACTCTCTATTCCATAGCTAGCTACCAACGGGCAATGTGTAGTCCAGTATATATATATATATATATATATATATATATATATATATATATATATATATATATATATATATATATATATATATACTACAATATAATTAAACAATATTGCAAAAATATTATTAAACATTTCAAAATCACAGGAGTATACACTCAATTCACATTCATATGGTTCAAATTACAGCGTCTTACACGTGTTTCATTGAATGGTACAAACCAAACAAATCATAAGAAACTTTTCATTAGTTCGTCAAAAAAGAAATTTTGCAGTTTGTAATTGAAAGAATATCAATGTGAATAAAGTGAATATTCCTGCGATTTTGAAATGTTTAATAAAGTTACATATACTCTAAAAGTGTATATCCATTTTCATTGAGCTTAAAAAACCGTTGCAATTTGAAGATAGTCTTTTTGAATATATATATATTATAAACGTATATTTGTTTTAAGGTAAACGCGCATGAAACAAAAAATCATTATGTTCTTCGGTTCGTTCATTTATTTACTATAGTTAATCAACCAACTTTGTGACGAACAGAACGAGTTTTTCGAGTTTGTTTTATAATCCACAGAGATTCGTAAAAGTGGTAAAAAATCAAATACATAACAAATAAATGTTATCAAAGGCAGAGTAACTTACTGTCTTTGATAACATTTATTCGTTATATATTGAAAATTTTGAACATTTTTGCGAGTCTCTGTGAATTGTAAAACAAACCCAGTATTTCTTCCCACAAGTTCGACAAAAGGATTTCCGAGTTTGAAAAAAATTTCCGAGTTTGACAAAAAGATTTCAGAGTTTGACAAAAAAACATTCCAGAGTACGAAAGAACGATTCTCTAATTCAGCAGAAAAATATCCGAGTTCGACAAAACAATTCCCGAGTTTGACAGAAAGATTCCTGAGTTCAGTAGAAGGATTCCTGAGTTCGACAGACAAATTTCCGAGTTTAGCAAAAATATTCCCGATTTTGACAGAAAGAATCCCGAGTTTTACAGAACGATTTCCGAGTTCAACAGAAAAATTTCCGAGTTCGACAGAAAGATTTCCGAGTTCGACAGAACGATTCCCAAGTTTGACAGAAAAATTCTCGAGTTTTACAGAAAGATTTCCGCGTCTGGCAAGATACGCCTGAAGAAGGTCGGAGGTTTGATTGACTGGAACTTTGTGCAAATTACACTCCAGATCAGAACAGTGGCCCGAATAATCCAAATAATTTAAATTATCTATCCCCATTAAAAAAAGGCCAGAAACTAATTCATATTTTTGTAAATACGTATGTTTTTTACCACTTATGCATCAGGGCAGTTTCTATTTTAAATTAAAATAAAAATGAAAAAATGATCTCCCTTCAGGTAACGCTACTATTATGAAAATATATAGTGGGTGACGTGTGGGGGTTCCTTAGCGTGCTAGAAAATTAATCTCACCTGAGAGTATCCTGTATCTCTAGAAAGCCACAATTCGCCCATGTATGGAGTATTTTTTCCACATCTTAGCTGATACATCTGCCATTAGTCTCTCACTCCTAGGCAGGGTCCAAAACTGACCATTCAGCCTAATAGATACCGCCTTATCAACCAAGCTCCAACCCCTGTCCCATCACTCCAATATTGCATCCATATGCATGTTTTATAAGTACTTTATGAAATTAGGAACTCGCGATTTCTTGTAAATTAATAACAGTGTAGTAAATAATGGAGAGTCAACATTGCCCTCTCCCAATCTAACAACCATGAGGTTGTTTTCACACTAAAGCACAGCGAGTCGTTTTTAGCTTCACGTTATATCCCCAAAAAACGCCCCTCCCATATTTCAATTCGCGGACAGAAGGCACACTCGATGATCTAAAAATCACTCCTTTATCATGTTCGTGATATAAAAAACTTAGACACCTCGGAGGTATGTGGGTCTGATCTCATTACAGCTATAGTATTAAGACAATACTTCGCTGAGGTTGCCCTAGTTCTCCCCAAATTATTAGATAAATGCCTTAACGAATCTTGCTTCCATGGCTGCTGAAAAATTGCATGTGCGATACCAGTTTTCATGAATTCTGGTGAAAGAACTGATCCACTCAATTATCGCGTTATTAGCTTCCTTTCTCTCTTTGCTCAAATCATTGAGTCCTTAATCAAGCACTACTCCACCACGTCATAGATGCTAAACTTCTTTCCGAATAACAGTATGGCTTTAGGTAAGCTCGTTCTACTGCAAACATCCTAACTGTAATTTCTGACTGTGTATATCACGCACTGAATAAGAAAGTAGAAGCTAGAGCAGTAGGTTTGAATATATCTAAGACCTTTGACAGGTCCTAGCACGACTGTCTTCTGATGAAACTCAAATCATATAGTATTACTGGATGTATACTTCATATAATTAAATCCTTTTAAGATGAGAGAATATCCATGTTGTTCTCCATGGCTGTACGTAAAACAATATGATATAAATGCGAGTGTGCCACAGGTGTCGATCCTTGGACTTTTATCATTCTGATATTCATAAATGACCCCTCTGATGAAATTGTCTCTGATAACACCACGTTCAATTACAGACCCAAGGTGAAAACGAATGAAAACATATCTAAGGCAATGACTGAAACCTTAGAGAAAGATATCCAGTTTGTAATAGAATGGGAACGTAAATAGATGGCAACATTCAATGCTGCGAAGACTAAGCTTTTTCTCTTTAACAATTACAAAAAAACTTTGGATCGCTGATTGACATAATGACCTGAACGCTTTTCGTTCAAACTACGCAGCTTAACATTCATAGGGAACATGAATTGGAACAGAGACATTAAGGGTATTGCCAAGGCTGCTGCAAATAAGGTAGATGTCTTTCTACCATGCTAGAAAATTAGTCACCCCTGACAGAATTCTATATCTCTACAAAGCCAACATTCGGTCATGCATTGGTGCTGGTGCATCTGCCACTAGTTTCTCACTCTTAGACAAAGAGAAAAAAAAAACAAAACAAAAAAACTCCAACCTAATAGGTCCTGTACTATCAACCAAACTCCAACCTCTGTCCCATCTCCGAAATGTCACATCCATGTACATGTTTTACAAGTATTTTAATGGAACTACGAAATCGTTCCTACAAACTTGAAGCACTTAACCTACTCGTCGTAAATATCCCGATTTACCTGATAAGCAACAAAATCCCACCTCTACACTGTAAATATCACTAGATGCCGGAAAGCTTTCTTATTCTACTATTTTCTTCTCTCAGATTGGTAGATTTTGGAATTCACACCGCGTTTCTCGCTTCCCTGAGTGTACTAACATGCGGAATTTTAAATGTAACGTAAACAAAATCTCGCTTATCTCATCACGTGATCTCCGTGTAAACATCGTTCCAAATAATAGCAACATGTCTCGTTTGGGGTGAAGAAGAGTAAAAAGAAAAAAACAAACATATTTCTGGTGTACTTCTGTGCGCAGTGTACGTACGCTTAACAACTTCAGCTGTACAAAAATTCGGTTGAAATAAGAGACGAAATACCGGAATACATAGTCGATTAACCCTTGCGAGTAGCTTCTTTGTGAAAATTAACGACAATAAGACTGGATTTATGGCAGAATGTAGGCGTATAGTATGCATCTTTAATGCTTTTAACGAAAATAAGTTCTATATCTGCTTGATTTATATAACCGTGACTTGCAATTCTGAAACTTATACGTGTTTTTTTCTTTTACGCCACCCACCCTCCTTCCGTCTGGATATCCGTTCCCTGAAGCCGAGAAGGATATCCGCTTGATAAATAAGACGAAGAACCTAATTCGAATCAGGCAGAATTTCCTTCTGCTTCTTTTGTGTTTGTTGACTACCACAAGCGAAGCAGAACGAACTTTTATATAAAAAAAATTGACAAAACTCAATTGAAAATATACAAAAGAATAAAAACAGGTTAATGAAGTCCGGTAAGCCACGTTTAATAGCAACTTTCTAGCGGCAAAAATATAAGAAAATGGATTTTCTCTTGTATTCAAGACTAATGTACTTAATTCTTCTCAATACATTATTAATATAGATAGACTATCCCTTCCTCTACTATAATTATTTAATAAACTATTAATATAGGCGTTTAATGGTGCCGGAAAGGAAGACTAACCTAATTATCTCCCTTATATGCAAATATTTAATACATTATATATATATATGAGTTTAATGGTGACAAGAGGAGAGACGACTATAATTACCCCCCCCCCCGTTTTCTTATAATTATTTAATACATATTGGCATAGGCGTTTAATGCTGACGGGAAAAATCGGTTTGATTTTGAATTATAATTCTAATATGGTTTCACAGAAACTATATCACTAGATGAACTAATAGACAACGGGAAATAGACAACACTGAGTTTAACATTTTATTTGAACTAAAAACGTAATACAAACAGCGTTTTTACTTGGGAGTCACCACTTATCAAGGCACGAAGGTCATTCGAGGATAAGGTTTAATGAATGTAAGGTGGTAGTGTCGTAATCGTTAATGGTTTAAATTGGGTAGAATTTGATTATTTATGGAGATGACTCAACAAGAATTTGTTTACATTGGACTTGAAGGCTACCATATTGTATTCAACCAGGAAGTAGGCCAGCAGAACACTGTTCCACAGGCGGGCAGTTCTGGGAAAGAAGCTTTGTTCATGAAATCTGCGTTTAGATTTAGGCAGAGATAGGGAGTGGGGTGCAATCGTTTATAGTGGTTGTAGCTAGACGAGTATTTTTTTGTGACAGTTTTGAAAAGGGGACCACAGATTGGAGTTCAATTTATCACTTGCCATGGAAATAACGATAGAGCATAGATAATCTCGTTACGTCTCTTCATAAGCTAATATTTAATCTTTATAAACGTTTTTATCATGTTGTGTGCGAGTTATCGACACCAACGAAATGCAGCTTACCTCGACAATGACATCACTTCAACTGCAATGCAGTAAAACCTAATCGTGCGAGTGTTGTAAGAAATAATCAAACGATATCTGTACTCCTTCGCCAGGAACTCTAATTTTGCATTGAGCCAATCCCTCATCAAAATATCTGTCTTTTTACAGCAAAGAAGAATGGTATTTAAAATACATCTGCTACGTGCATCTGCTCGACACCACATTGTAATTATACTTAATAATAGCCAAATCACTCTCCTTGCTATTGGAATCGGAATTCTTGTTTTTGGAATTTCGTCTCCGCTCCCTGTTCCTCGGACTGTAGATACGTGAATTTTTTTTTTAAGTAATGTGAACAAATATCTCGCTGCATAATAATCAACTTAGGATGCCCACTATAAATCTGGCACTTATCACAGACCCACTATAAATCTGGAACTTATCCAAACCTCTCACGTCTCAGTAATAATAAGACTTGATTGGGAGGAAGTAAAGTAAAAAGAAACATAAATACAGCAGCAATCTTGACATTTTTTAAATTTATTTTTGTGTTGGTAAACCAAAAAAAATAAATAAATAAATAAAAATAAAAAATAAAATAAAAAAATAAATAAAGTCATTACGATATCTGTCTACTTTAGATGCTAAAATATCTTTTTCGGAATATTCACACGTAATCGTCTAAAAAATAGAATCTCATTTTTTTTTAAAAAAAGGGATAGCGACGGGTTCTTATCTGCTTTTAAATATAAATATAATTTATTTTCCAAATTGACAAACTACTTAATGTTTGCCATGTATATATATTCCTAAAGATTTTCATCTTGTGATATTTTACCATTTATACATTTATGCCATTTTTACCCTCCTTAATCTCCCCTTAGAATGGTTCCAAAGTCGACCAAATAATTCATGTATAAATTGTGGTGCTTGCGTTTTACGGATTTCGTTTTTAATTGTTTTTTTTTCAAATAATTATTTTTCTGATATTTGAGGAAAATTTCTTCAATAATCTACTCTTTTTAAAAAGTTAATTTGTGTGCGTGTGAGTTCCTTCTTCATAGATTCCGAAACAATATCTTCTGCAAATTTCACATAAAGTTAACTTTTATGTCTGGCCATGTTCTTAGATTTTGTACAGAAATTCATCCGATCAAAAATCGAAACAATCCGATCTAAATTTTATATCTTATAGATAAAATAAAAGGATTGTTTCAATTACAATTGCTAAGGGAAATAATAAAACCTCTGCACATCCTTTCCCCTAAAAAACAAACAAGCAGATTTGTTGGCATTTTGACATGTAGCTCAGTGGTAGAGCATTCGACTACAAATCGAATCATTATCCTGTCCACGCCCGGATGTACCTCACTATTAAAAAAAATGTTCTTATTAATGAGTTCAATTTACGATAAAATAAAGGTGCCGCCATAGAACCTCGGGATACGACATTAAAAATTAGTAACAAAATACAGTGCAGCATATAATACATGTGTATATAATCAAATAACATAAATAACGCTGTAAGGCGTAACCGGGCCGAAAAAAACCCACCGTATTCTACATCGTGTCCTTAAAAACTGTATCCTAGGGCCACTGTATCCCAGGGTTTTACTACATTTAAAATTGCCGCAAATCATTTCATCCCTTGCATATTTAAAAACTAAATATTAACCAGGATTGAATTTTCAAGTATTTTTGAAAAATTAATTTTTATTATGATTTTCTTACGTCAACAAAAAGAAAAACATAATCATAAAATAACTAAAATAAAACATTTGTAGGAAAAGCCAACATAAATATTGTTGCAATGTTTTATGTGAGCAGGTTATAAAAAATGAAATTCTTTTCACTGTTTTTTGTAAAAGCACTTTTTTAATATGGATAAATAAACGCTAGACAATCAAAATTAATTAGCCGTAGTCACAAAAAACATTATACACGTAATGACAATAAAAAATAGATCAGATAATAATCTAATTGTGAAGATTTTTCAAAATGAAATATTGTGCTTGACTCAACAGCTGATGGTAAGTAATTAATAAAAATAATTTTTTAAAGTTGTATTTATTAGTTAAATATTAGTCAAATATCAGTACATTATTAGTTAAATATTAGTTAATATTAGTAAAAAATTGGTATGACATCATAAGTGTTGGAGAGACGTTTGTTTTTAAATTTAAGAACACTTTAAAAGAAAAGACTAAAAAGGATGACTTTTTAAAGTTAATTAATTTTTAATTCAATTTTAAAGACTTAAAACATTGCACTGAATTAAATATACATTTTGTTTTGTTTCGTGGCTCGACTATGACTGTAAGGAGGACATTTTATATCGTTTTAACTCGACAGATTTTGCATTACTTAATAATAATAATAATAATAATAATAATAATAATAATAATAATAATAATAATAATAATAATAATAATATTAAAATTCTTTAAAATAAGTTAAAAAAAAACAGATCTATATAGGGAGGTAGAAGATAAAGTTAGCTTGCCTTTAGAAAAAAATTATTTGTTGTATATTTGTTTTTCATTCCGTTTCTTGTTGGCTATTTCACTTTTAAATAAGTTTATACACAAAATATTGCTCGTTTGTTGCTCTGTGTGCTATTCGAATAAAGATACTTACCTTGACGAGAAGAAAAAATAAAAAAAAACTCCCACAGAATATGAATTCAATTTATCTTTTATATCTTTTGTAATTGTTAGATGAAAATACGTAATAGTTACAAAACGCTCTCCCGCTTGACAACGTTAAGAATGGCGTTGTTATTTCAGTACAGTCTATATTCTGCGTAAGTACACAACTAAAAATGATCATTTGATTCACGTAAACAAAATTTTCAGTCTTTCGCAATTTTTTGTTAACCAATTTCTTTTTGAAAGAAACATATTTTCTGAACAAATATCTTACGATACGGAAAGTAAATAATTTATCAATAAAAAAACTACATTTCATGAAATATAAAACGGAATTGTGAAACTTCAAAACATTGACATCATTAACAAACGTTTTAAAATGTAACGTGTAGCTTATATTTTCGTATTTAGTTTCGATAGTTATTTTTTTACTGATGTGTTAGAATTAATGTGGGAAATTATATTTATTTTATAAAAAAAATAATTCACTATCAAAATGATTTATTGTTATTTAAACTGCGCTAGCTAACTTTTATAACTTCAGAAAAATAACTTTACTTCTGTTTGCAAACGGAATTGATGTCAAAAAACAATAATCACAAATAAAGCTATTTATTAAAATATTTTTTTAATGTAATATGAAAATGAAGCTACTTCTTGAATTTAGATTTCCTTTGATTAATCTGTATATATAGAAATGATGGAATCCAAAGTTTATAAAAGCCCCCTCACATACATATATATAGATATTATTTAAGTCAGTATAAGATAACTTAATTTTCAAGCTTCAAAATTACCAGTTTTTGTAATCGAGCATTCATATATTGTTTGAACAAAATCAAGACAACAAAGATTGAATTGATAGCAGCAAGTAGTGTATTTTCATTGTTCGTTACAATTGTTTCGCAACCATTCGGACAATTTCAAACCTTATATCGTTTGAAAATATTCACAAGAACGACCCCTCCCCAGACGTTGTGAACAACACTTTTAATGAACAATATTTTCCTTATATATATATATATATATATATATATATATATATATATATATATATATATATATATATATATATATGTATTAAGCTATACATATATATATATATATATATATATATATATATATACATAAGATGTGAAAGATGAGAATTTAAAGCTACAGAAAACTTTATTACATTATTAAATAAATGTGCATATATATATATATATATATATATATATATATATATATATATATATATGTGTGTGTGTGTGTGTGTGTGTGTGTGTCTGTCTGTGTGTGAGTGTGTGTGTGTATTCAGAGATGGTGAGAGATAGTAGATAGTTTTTAGTAGAATATTGAGATATTTATTTGCTCTGCTGGTTGGCAATAAAGAGACAGAACACAGACGAGGTTTTGTACCGAACCTGATTTATCAGATCTTTGCACACAGACGTGTCGATCTTATCCGCGTCAACCGGAAGAGAAATAAGTTCTCATGTTTGCCTCATTTCTGCGAAAACAATGCACATTGTTCGTTCCGTGTTCGATCTCGACAAACGTTAATGGTGGTACGTGGGTGTAGTATGGAGGACAATCCAACCCTTTGTTGCATTGGAGGGGTCGATTCTAATTAATGGCGTAATGTTTGGCGGGGAAGACACCGCCTTTTTCAGATTTCAATGGTTCATTTTTCACTACTCACACACCCGCACACATATTAATATATATGCACACATACTGACATACGCTCAAGCATATGTACAACTTTATACGTACGCACAACAATAAACTACGCACGAAAATGACTCTGATTTATGCGTTCGTATAACCGAAGCGGAGGAAGCTAACTTCCTTATGCTCAATCTAAGCTCAGAAGTGAAAAATCTATTAACACTGGCAAGGGATTATGATTAGAATATAGTGGAATGAATTTGTTATTGTATCTTATTATAATGTAAGTTATGTGTCTGTCTATTAGCGAAATTACTCTTTCAAATTTATATGAAGCGATAAAGCCTATATCAATTTTACTATATCTATATAATTTTAATATGCCATTCAGTGTGTGTATATATATATATATATATATATATATATATATATATATATATATATATATACATAAATTAGTGATAGGACGATTCGACTATTTTCCTAATTCCGATACACTTCCCGATTTCGTACTAAATTCCCAATACCGATACAATTACCGATTCCGATTCTTTATAAATCTCTAAATATTTAACTATAAAGTTGCTACTTTTCACGATTACTGTAAAAACATGTTAAATGTTGAGGTATTTTCTTAAACGTAATAATACACTTATGAGGGATGATCTATCGATTTTAGTTTTACTAATAGATAAAAATCAATAGATATTCACTATTTTAGTATTAATATTAGCGGTGGAATATTTTTCTTTAAAAAAAAAATCAAATAAAAATGATAATTTAGAAAATTGATTTGGCATCGGAAAATAGGCACAAATTTTTCCGATTCCGATACCGATTCCGATATCTTCAAAAGTTCCGATTTTTCCGATTCCCGAATCCGATTAATCGTTCCAACACTAATATATATATATATATATATATATATATATATATATATATATATATATATATATATATATATATAGTAAGTTATAAAATATATATGGCAATTAAGCAACACAGAATATTCCGCGTTTCATCCTCGCTAGGATTCATAAGCTTGATGAATCCTAGCGTGGATGAAACGTGGAATATTCTGTGTAACTTAATTGCCATATATATTTTATAACTTACTACCTAGCTCTACCTAAGTAATGAACACTGTTGAAGTAAATACTTAAAGTTTACGCATAAATTTATACTTTCGTATATTAATTTATGTGATTAAATGAAGTAGTCATATATATATATATATATATATATATACATATATATATATTTAGTAGAAATGGTAATTAATAAAAACCTGAAGAGAGTGCTCAATACTGTTGTAGAGCAAATATCCGTTTTATTTTTTATTACCGTATCTTTCTGTTAAGTTACATTATTGTTTCAGCTACCCGGCCGTTTTAAAGTTAAATCACAGTTTATGTATGTGTATGGGTATATAGAAACTAAATAAAAGCATAACAACTATTTAATAAGCTTACTGTTTTAACTTATTAAGATATAAATTAGATAGAAAAAATATTAAATTTGGTATAACTGAAAAAAGTCAGTGGTAATTCTAAATTAAAAGATATAATTAAAAATAAAAGATAAATTAATAAAAAAAAATTGAACGACATTGGCATGCCCATTTGCTGATAGTAAGGGGCGCGATGGATACTAGAAAACTGATTGCTAACTAGAAATCCTCAACATATATAAAAACAAGAACCAACCACAGAATTCGCGCATAAGCCTGACGAATCCTATAGTGGATGAAACGCAGAATATTCAGTGTAGCTTAATCGCCATATATATTTTATAAATTACTAACTAGCTCTACCTACGTATTGAGCACTTTTGAAGTAAATACTTAAAGTTTACGCATAAATCTATACTTTCGTATATTGGGTTTATGTGAGTAAATGAAGTATATATATATATATATAGTAACATGAGAAGGTCACAGGGGCGACAGCCAAGCAAAAAAACAAAAAACAAATTAAGACAAAATTAACCTCAAAGCGACAGTACTAAAGCTGGCTTGCCAGGATACTATATATACAAATGTCAACAAATGGGGGCATATTTTATTGGTTTTAAAAATATAGTTTTTTACCAATTGTCATAAAAATTTTAATCCTAGAAAAGTATTATCATCTTCAAAAACCTGCAAATTATTATGTAGTTTCGTCCCATAAAAAAAAGATATAGGCATTTCACTATTCAATTTGGCTACGAGTATATATATATATATATATATATATATATATATATATATATATATATATATATATATATATGTGTGTGTGTGTGTGTGTTTGTGTGTGTGTGTGTGTGTGTGTGTCTGTGTTTTGTGGTTAAATTTTAAATTCTGAAAAAACAACATATAGAAACATATATTCGATTTAAGAATTTATTGCTTGACAAAAGGATATATAGAAGGTGTTATTTTAATTTCCTTAATCCATGGATTTTCAACAATGGCACATATCATCAGAGGAAATGAAATGCAGTTAGCAAAATATTCAGCTGCGAATGGACGCTATTTTGCTTTTCAGCACAATTATTGAAAATAGTTTTTTGAGTGGTTGTGGATAATTATATGGAGAAAATTATACGAAAAGAGAAGTTGATACAACCTGGGTAGTCCATTATCGGAAGGAGTCCAATGTCGTTCGGGGTTGTAAATCCAGGTGGGCAGAGGATCACCTTGAAAGTATTACTTTAAGTAATATTTATCAGGATTCTTCATCTGAATTCTATCAGTGTCTTATATATATATATATATATATATATATATATATATATATATATATATATATATATATATATATGTTGCTATTTTGTTTGGTAATTTTATGTTCCAAATCTCAGCGACTATTAATCACAAGTTAACAAATGAAGGCTCGTTGGAAATTAATTGTGTAGTGGGCTATGTAACATTTGCCCTTCAGGTTTCACATTAAGCGGATCATCCATCATCCAGAGCCTGTTTTTGACAATTTTTAATGTTTCAATCATAGTGATTTGATTTACTAGTTTTGCATATGAGTTACAAAATATCTGAATTTTCCTCTAAACCTGTGGACTTGATGGAGGGGAGACTAAAACTTGCTGCTATGGTTTCAAATTATCTGAAATAATAGCAAGAGGAGACTTGATTCCAAATCTCCTCTTTTTTGTTTTCCTATATAATGTAAATTTCACAGTGTATAGATTATTTGATACTGGATATATTCATAATCGTACCCTATTTCCAAAAGAGGGGAGATTTAACAAATGAGAAATATTTGGAATCAAGTCTCCCCTTGCTGTTATTTCAGATCATTTGAAACCATAGCAGTACATTCATTCTTTATGAAGACCAAATTTTTTTGAGAATATATATATATATATATATATATATATATATATATATATATATATATATATATATGTGTGTGTGTGTGTATGTGTGTGTGTGTGTGTGTGTGTGTAAAGTTAGTTATAAAAATAAAATGATAGATAGAGATATATATAAATTTTAAATAAAATTTATGGATGCAGCACGCCATCGCCAGTAAATAACGAATTGGCGTTATCCAAATATCCTACAAATAGAAAACTTTAAATCCCATGGAAGCCCAAAATATACAAAAATCATTATAAGTTAATGGTAACTCATTTAGAAGGATATTTTAGTTCTTTTTACCGGTGACTCAGCTTTCAGATTACGGAAGAGTTTTCAATTAAAGAATTATCGTAAAAATCCACGTCCTTTCTTTTCGTTAGAAATGTCAGGCTTGATTTTAATTCGGTGCTATGTATACGACGGAAAGAGGAAAAAAATGGCGCATTTCAAAAAGAACAGAAATCTGAAGCGGAAGTTGGCAAGAATAAAAACTATTTCCGCTTCACTGCATAAACGTGAATAAATTAGCTGTGAATAAACATGACTTACCTATTATCGCGCTGGTTTTTCGTTCCGTTTTTGTTCCTAGGACGCGTTATTAGCCTAATGCATACCGCCGCGGGTTATGGAATATACAGTGATGATTTCAAACCCTCACAGATTTAGTATAGTTTTTTTTTTTTTACGATCAAATACTCACTGTAGCAAAAATCTGAAAACGGAATTTTTACCCAGCTTTCGGTAGTATAACAACTTGTATTAATTTAATTTATACACTGATGTTTTCTATAGCTAAAGTTACATTTCGATTTTTAAATAATGGAAATAATGTTTGATGTGCAGTAATACAGAAAACGCAAACCTGATTCTCATAATGTAAATAAAGCCAGGGACATTTTATTTATATACAGTCTAGTTATAGAGTTTTTTTTAATTGCCCCCTCACGAGGGCAAAGTTAAAGATGAGTTCGGGTTTTATAAGCTGGTACATAACCCAACTTTTTTTTTTAAAAATGTACCACTTTGGATATTACAAAAAGTAAATTTTTCCCAGTCGAGAAAGATTTCTTTTCTTCTCTTCTGACTGAAAAAATGAGAGCGTAGCTTATTGAGTCTCCACATACGTATATAACTAGCCAAATTATTGCACCTTGCTGAAGTTTTGCGTCTATATATTTTGTTTTGTATAATGTGGCCTAAGAGCATGAGAATGTGTCGCATATTTTAAAAGCGGCGCATAATTAATCTTACCAACATGATGAAATGTAAAAAGAATGAACCCTTTTATTTATATGTTTCAACTTTAGAATTCGCCGACACAGTTATATCTGAGAATACCCTTTACATTTTCTCAATAACTATTGTAAGAATAAAGAAAAATCATATGTGATTTAAAAAAAAAACACATTAACAATTACTTTAATTTCCGGCCTTACTACACTGGAGTCTTTACCTCGGCACCAAAAAATCAACAGATATTAGACCATTCCTGTAATGAGCTGTTCTCTGTTCAGTTGGTCCTGTGCAGCTCTAGGAGGTCCTCCCTCCCACGCTTTACCTTCTGTATTCGAGAAGAGGTTAGTTTATTGCTAATTACCTGGGCACCCTTATAGGGATATGCCGACGGGAATGTCCAGGCACTTTTTACGGTCATGAGTGCCCCATTGGGGGCGCTGACTTTTCAATCTCACTTTCCGACCCTTGTGTCACATTTTTCGCGGTGGGAGAGAAATAAATGCATTCAGGCTTTTTGGCTGGGAGCAGATTGTGTTATCTGTTCTGACGCTACACATAATGAATTCTCTCCTGAGTCAGTGAACGAGAAATCCTTCCAAAATTAAGGAAATTTTTCATCTTTGTTCCAATCCAGACTGTCTATTTGGGGGAGTTGGATGTTTCCAACATTAAAAACGACTTCGTATCTCATCTTACTCTCGTAGGCACATACATAGGTATATTACGAAATGAAAATCGCATAATTGATAAAAAATAGTAAGCTTTCAAAAAAGATACAAGTGGATAACAGATTTCTGCTGACTTCATGATTACGTCATCCAAAAATTTCTTTACCTCTTTCAAAAAAGGTTATATTTTTAGTCACGTTTGTTTGTGTAGAGCCTAGCGTACACATCGCTTGATGAATCATCAACAAAGTTGGACAAAAATATCAATCATGGTCTCACTTCCAACTTATTTAATTTTTGTAAAACGGTTAAAGTCGAGCGTCACTTCAATTCAATATTTTAAGGGTTATACTGCTTTTCTTTTCACTTTCAAATTGTATTGGTGACGTCATTTTTCTTATTGCGGATTTTTCTGGTGTGTAATTCTCTTTCTTTTATTACAAGGCAATAAGATATGGCAAGAATTAACACTGCTTTATACTTATTCACAAGATATTGCATGTTATGATTTGTCGGCATATGTATTTTTTCTGTACATGGCTGGTAGTGAAATGTCGACTAATTAAAAATTAAGGGCGGATGATTAGAGAATTAGTCAGATGAATTGAATGAATAAATTAAAAGAAAGAGAGAAAGAAGAAAAGAGAAAATGTGGAAGGATAAAAGGAAGGAAAGAGAGATTCTGTGGAAGGTGGGTGGGAATGTCGATTATAACATCACATTCAGATACTCTTTTAAAACTGTTCATAAATGGTTTATAATGTATATAAAATTACGTAAATGAAGAGCGAATGATAAAAAATGGTAAAAAAATTGAATGATTAAATAATTAAAAGAGAAAGAATAGTGTGACAGAAGAGATAGATGGAAAGAAGAGGGAGAGCAAAATAAAAGAGGAAAGGAAGTATTAAAAAATAATAAACGAGGAAGAGAGAGAGAAAAGGAAAGAAGGAGAGAGAGAGAGGGGGAGGTGATAAACGATCGTATGTTATGAAATCCAAATTTATTCTAAAATTCTTTGCCTTTGTGAAAATTGTTGACAAGTGAGGGTTTTGTGTACTAACTGTATTACAGTTGCAAACATTTGATTAATTTTGTGAAATGTGAAGAAATCTTACAATTGAAGATTCTCCGTCTTTACTCCACAGGTTACTTAAATTATTCATGAAAAAATTATGTTTTAGCGTTTTTTCTTGTAGTGTGACTATCGTTTTTAATTCGCCCGTGAATTTGATTTTACATATTTTATTAGTCTTCAATAAAGTTGTCTGCAAACACTTACAAAAAGTTGAAATTTTACTCGCCGATAATACAAAAAAAAGAAAATCACTCACACAAAAAAATTACAACACACGCACAAAAAAACAACAACACACGCACAAAAAAAACAACACACGCCCAAAAAATACAACACACGCACAAAAAAACAACATACGCACAAAATATACAACACACGCACAAAAAACAACACACGCACAAAATATACAACACACGCACAAAAAATACAACACACGCACAAAAAATACAACACACACAAACCAAAAACAAAAATGAATTTTCAAAATAAAGACATTCTAAGACTTTCTGCCATCTATCTGTAAACTTTCGGATTTGGGCAAAGTACCATTCAGCCGACTTCGAATCCAAGAATTCTTGACATACTTTCTCGATTTCATCTAACGAGTAGAATCGACAGCCCTTCAGAAAGAAGAGGCCATAATCTCATAGTGCGCATCAGGGCTGTAGGCTGGATGTCGCAGAACCTCAACGCCGTCCAACTCTTCAAACTTGTCAAAGCTCATCAGGCAATTCTCGAGTGCTTGATGAAGGTGCAATTTCCAACTCGGTTTGCAAGTCTCCATCATCGATTGTTCTGAACGGTGTTTATCTTTAAGACTTATGTCGCAAGAATCGAAACGTTTGTACCATGTTGAGATCGCCACATATGGAATTGTTCCTTCAACTTTGGCAGTGCAAATCTCTTCTGTGGCTTTCTTGGCTGAAAGACCTCACTTCCAACAGTAACGAATCAAAACTCGCAGCTCAATTTTATCAATTGTCACCTGGAATAGAAAGATGAAGATTACTATAACAATATAAACGCAAGCAGAAAACAATTAAAAATTGCATGAACATCAATGCTTGCAAGTGTTTACGGACTTTTCAGACAACTTAATATTTAATCAACATTAAAATAATCAGTAGGAAAAATATGGACGCTGAACGTTTTTATTGTAATTTCATCCCAAACAAGGGACAGAGCAACTTATTTGTGAGAAGTTATTATTTGCGATCAGGTTTGCAGGAATATTATTAATGGAGTTAAGCATCGAGATGTCTGTTTACATAACATTGAATTTCTGCACGTAAGTACACCCACTTCACATACACATGAAAATATCAGCTTTCAACCCCGTGAGATTTGTTAGAAAAAACTTGTATATTTCCGAACACGGCAAAGAACTCTAATTTTTTCTATGTACTTAAATCGAATTTCTTTTTAAGAATTTTCAACCTCGGGAAAACGTTACTGTGAAAATGTTTCCCTACAGACTACAGCATGGTCGTTATCAAGTTTAATGTCAACAAATATCTGTCGATGCTGCTTGTCAATTAATCAAATTTCTCAATCTATTGATAGTATTGTCTCATCATCCAACTGAAATTCTCACTAACATATATCTTCACGTGGCTTTTGGCCTTTATCAAACAGTAACATGTTTAAAAAAAGCCCACCATTGTTCATTTGACATTCGATTCAGGCGTCAATATCATTAATAACAAGTGCAGTCTGTAGAGTTCAAATAAAAGATCTTTTTATCATTTACTTTTAAGGATTCGTTGGGTTTTAGTCTGAAACT
>NC_136499.1:5749848-5799848 GCF_053919585.1 Euprymna scolopes
TTGCTTTAACCAAATTCCACTGTGACTTACATTGTTGTCTCATTGTCTACCTTAACCTCGAGCGACTCGCAGGCCTTGATAATTGGTGATCTCCTCTGAAAAAAAATAAAAAGAAAAAACTACCTTGTTTCTTTAACAAATCTTATACTAAACAATAATCCAATTGGTTATTGCACATCGTCTTGCTAATGAATGGCGCTGATATTTCTCAATTCTACAAAGATTATTACGTAAAGATTAAAAAATTCTGACGCCATCCAAACAGATAACTAGCTGGCTGCCCAGCGTTGCCTGGTCGTACAATACGCTTAAACATGACATTTTAATTTATGCAGATTGCACATGTATTATTATAGAATTAATTCTTTATTGATTACAATATATTGCAAGGAATAATTTGCCCGGTGGACTAATTCGCAAAAACGTAAAAAATAAATGAAAATAATAATATTAATGCAGTTCATCAAATTCCGTCTGCGTTTGTTTACAAAATCACGTCAGCTGATATTTGAGTATGGCGATCTTAAACATAGTCTTTTCTCTCTTATAAATGAAAAGAAAAATAAATTACAGGGGAATATTTAACGTTACACCGGCCAAGGGAAATAATAAAATTATTTCTCTTCGCCGATTTAACGTAAAATATTTCCCTGTAAAATTCTTTTATTTTTAAGGAAGAAAAGGCTATTTTGAAGATTTGTTTGATTTTCGATACTTATCAGATGAATTGCTGTACAAAACATCTAAGAACACTTACAGCCATATAAATTAGCTTTGTGTGAAATTTGTAAATGATAGGTTCAGCCGTTTCGGAACGTATAAGGAAGGAACTCACACATACACACAAAGTGATTTTTATATAATAGTAGAGATAATTTAGTTTATTCTTAATGATTAGAAAATTTGTGAATTTGGGTGAAAAATCAGATTTTTATGGTTTCATATACTGCATACTCACGTTAATAAACCGTTTTTTTAAAAAAATATATTAAACCGGTTTTTGTTAGATATTCGATATTAAACGTGACAATTTGAGAATATCATGCGCTGTATGTGTGTGAACAGTGCAGACTATGTCCAAAATTGATTAGTGTACTCTCTTATAACAGATGCGAGTGAAAATCGCGACTGGGTTTTTTTTAACAAAGGGTCACCACATATCAAGGCCCAGAGGCTACTTGAGGATTAGGATTTATATGTATATTGTAATCATTGGAAGAGTTGTGTAGTAATAGTTTGTGGTTAAAACTTCGGTATAATCAGATTATAAGATCTTATTTACGTTAGACTTAGAGGCGACAATATTGTAGTCAGCTGAAAAGCAGACCAGCCGAACAATTCCACACACGGGCAATTCTGAAAAAGAAGCTTTATTGATGGAATTCACTTTCAGATTTAGGGTGAATTTATTGATAGTGTTGGCGAAATGAATGTCTTTTGTTAAAGATTGGCAAGGGGTGACCATAGATTGGAGCTCAGTTGAACACTTACCATGAATAAATCTCTAGAGCAGAGACAGGCTCGCAACGTCTCTCCTGTGGGAAAAAGGTTGCAGAGAAGAGAAAAGGCTTCGCCTACTCGATTAAGAAGTCGGTTTGTAACTCTGTCAAGGCAGGACACCTTAGAAATTCTTTCGGAAGAAACCAGTCGAATCTACCTAGAATGAATGCCGCATCAGGTACCAGGTATTTGTGGCGTACAATATCGAAATAATCATATCACTCGTCCCCGTAGTAATGTACAAAACACTAAAATACTTGAACGACATTTTTGTTGCAGGCTGAGCAGTCTATAAAAACTTTCAGATAATAGACAAGTGTTAAGTTAATGAGACAATGCCCGCAATTGTGTGAAGGCATTCAGATGAATGATAAATCTATCCAACCATTGATGCATAAAACATGAATTAAACAGATCTGTATTATATATGTGTTATATCTGTGTTATATATGTAATGGCTGTCTATCACTGTCTTGAGATGATCTTGAAAACAATGGGTTACACTAATATACAAAAACCTTTTATCGAGTGAAATTTCAAGTTCAATACAATGGTGTTGTAGATTTTGTATTAGAATGTTTTGCATAAAATATTCTGTGATCTGAATTTCTACCAGGCATCGAGAAACAGATTAGTCGATGTTTTATTTATAATTTGAATGTGAAAATTATATAAATTGAAATATAAGATTAAAAATAGTAGTAATGGGGTTTTCACACACACACACACACACACACACACTCATATATATATATATATATATATATATATATATATATATATATATATATATATATATATATTGATTGATTGATTGAGATCGTCGGACTGACTTCCTCATCTTGTTTGTTATAGTCACAACGTTTCGGCCGTTTTGCCCTCCGGCCGAATCGTTGTGACTATAACAACCAAGATGAGGAAGGGAGATAAATTAAATTAAATTTAAATTTCTTCATCTATTACGCCATTTTGAGGTTTTTCTATCCTTACTTTTAAATGCTGGCAAGTCTCATTTTTTGTAAAGTTTTTCACATTTACATGAAACCTCATACATACAGTTTTTGTCATTAATAGTTTCGGTAAGTCGTGTCGTTCTTGAATACTCACCTGATATATGGACTGCATGTTTAAAAAAATCAATATATATATATATATATATATATATATATATATATATAGACTTATATGTAATATACTGAGTTCTTGTAATTCAGTAAATTTTCATATACCAATAGGTTTTAAGCCAAAAATGGTTGACTTAAGGATTAAGCTACACAATTATCACATTTCATAATAGAGCATTAATATACTGTGTGCGCAAAGTCAAGACTTCAAGACAAGGTGTTAATGGCAACAAAAAGTGTATTTCATTTTATGTTACAATTGTTTCAATATCTAGTTCGACAATTTCAAGCATTATATCGCTTGAAATTTTTTAAAAACCAGCATTTCTTCAGACTTTATGAATAAAGACACGTTAGGCAATGTAGCATTTTTTGAATAGAAAGAAAAAAAAAAGGCGGGTGGAATACCTTACGGGAAAAGCATGCGAGAAATGGGCTTTTCCGTAACCAACCAAGGTAAATGTTTCTCGCATGCTTTTCCCGTAAGGTATTCCACCCGCCTTTTTTTTCTCTCTATTCAAAAAATTCTACATTGCCTAAAGTGTGTTTTTCATAAAGTCTGAAGAAATGCTGGTTTTTGAAAATTTTCAAACGATATAATGTTTGAAATTGTCGAACTGGACATTGAAACAATTGTAACGTAAAATAAAATACACTTTTTATTTTGCCATCAAACACCTTGTCTTGAAGCCTTGATTTTGCACGCACAGTATATATATATATATATATATATATATATATATATATATATATATATTATATATATATATATATATATATAAACTAAGAATAAAAAATAAGAATTAAAAGTTAAATAAAACTTTATTGTATCATCAGATCGATAAAGGATAGATAAAGAAAAAAAAACTGTTTAGTCGATGACATTCACAATTAAATGCTTCTTATCAGAAGTAGATAAAACCAAAGCATATACATTTGATCTCTTAACTCTATGTATAAAATACATACTTCTGTTCGTCTTTCGTGTGGGTGCATGTGTGCGCGTGTTTACGCATATTTACATATATTTCACAAAACATATCGTTGTCTGCGTGGCGAACAAATAAAGAGCAACATACCTACTTGCACTGTTTCTCTTCTGGTGGTTGGTGCAAGAATTCAACATTAACATGTTGCAGAGCGGGGATATAAAGCATGTATATGTAAAACGGCACAAAAGATATATATGCTTTATTGCGTGTATATAAAACAAGTGTGTATATATATAAACATATATATATATATATATATATATATACATATACATATATATATATATATTGTTAAACAGCACAGCATTTTCTTGTTTGACAATTTTCCGTTTTATTTTTTCCAGTTTTCGAATAATCCTTTTTGTTTTATATGTAAAATGTTGTAAAAGTGTTCCGTAGTCTGCGAGCGCTTTCGGCGTTTCCGCCATCGTCTGGCTGGTTATATAAAAAGTCGTTTTAAAATTACGTCGAATGATAAGGTCGTGTTTTAAAATTACATCGTACTATAAGATCGTTTTTGGCTTATGTGGGCTATTTGTATACAAATTTATTGGACAGTTTTTTTTTGTTTGTTTATATATATATATATATATATATATATATATATATATATATATATATATACATACATTAACAGAGGCATTTTAAAATATTTTTGCTGGATTCATAATTTATATTGTTTATTTTGGGTTGTCTCACTTTTATATACAATGCCTCCAACACCTTCAGTCTCCTAACGTTAGAGTCTGTTTGTAAAATTTTGGTATTTTCTACCATGATGTTTCTAAATTGAGAATGCTGGCAGCCATGTTTTTTTTAAATGTTGTGCGATAGAGCTAGTATCGGAAAGATGAAGCGTTAGTCTACGGGACAACGTGTTGGTAGTATTTGTACAACTCCCTTCAATAAAATTTCGAGGATAAAAGGGATATAATCCCGTCAAACTTTATTAAAGTTAGCTCCCCTTGTTAACCCCTGTGAGAAAAAAAAAAACAACAACAACAACAACAACAACAACAACAACAACAAGAAAAAACAACTACAAGAATACGAAACCGTCTACGGAGTCAGTAACTTTTCTCCTTTCTTTTCAAAAAAAGCGACCAGCATGACTGACAAAGGTTGGAGACTACACCAATCGAAACGTTGCACAAATAACACTCAAGATGAGAACAACAGTCCAATCAAACCAAGCAATCAGCCCTCATCTAAAAAAATTCATATTATTATTGTTTACATTTAATCATTGTATACGTTATTAAATTTAACACGCTTTTTTTATTTCAAAGTACTTATCAAAGCATTCGACCTCACATGGCCAATGTGTTTTTTACAGGATTTCTATGTGGTGATAAAAAACTCAGAGATTAAAAAAAATAGAGATTAAAAACCAAACAAACAGAGATTAAAAAGTCCCAAAACTAAAAAGCACGTGATCGATAGAATATTAGATTTTCTTGTAAAAATAGTAAAAGCAATTCGTTGTAAATTTGTTTCTCCATCACGGTTTACATTGTTAACTATACTGCACAATAGCAAACAGAATTTTTTTAATTAAAAGCCATCTTTAATTTTAGAATAGTTTCTGACGGGTAGCTGATCAATAAAAGTCTTGAAGTGTAACATTTTGATGACAAAGAACAAAATTTTTTCTCGTGTGGACACGAAAAATTATGTGTTGAAATTCTAAAAGATCCAGTATTTTTACTCGCGTGCAAGCGACTCTATGTCACTCTCTCGGTGGGTCGGTCGGTGGGTCAGTCGGTGGGTCTGTCGGTCTGTCCGTAACACTTTTGTGCTTGGCCTTTTTGGTTAAGATCAAAGGTCTATTGTGAACAGATGCTGTTCTTAGCTTTTTAAGCTTTTCTTGGTCTTTTGGCCAAGATCAAAGTGTAGTATCTGTAATGTCCCCTCTAAGTTCCCGGACGCCCCACGGCTAACAACTTTCGTCAGGCTTCCTGAGGCCTGCAAAACCAACGTGTGGACAATGCTGGAGGCCGCTGAAGGGGCTGGTCCGGGAATTGAACTGATTAGGAAAAATGACCCTTCCCTTGAGGAACTCGCAAAACAATGCAAGGGAAGGGTCCCAGTGTTGGTCCATCCGTCACTCTATAGGGCCCTTAAATTGACTTACCCTTTGGATGTCGGCGGCATTGTGAGAGAAGGTCGGGACATGAAAAACCTGACCACCTTGAGCATTGCACACAACGTCGGTGTCCTTTCCCCGGCTGACTTCGGAGCTGAGTGTAACACACCTTAAGGTAGGTACCATGGCTTTGAATTTGGCTAGTCTGAATGCGAGGGGCTTGAGATCATCGGGCCGGGCGGCTCGCCTCCGGCACGACCTCTTGTCCCTGGGAGTGGATGTTGCTGCGATTCAGGAGACGCATTTTGTTTCTTCTGTGAACTGTCAGGTGCTGGCCCGAGACTTTGAGGTTTTCTCAGCATATGGCAGCCTGCGGGGGAAGGGAGTTTCTGTGCTGGTTAAACGTACCCTGTCGGCGACGGTCGACGTTGTCCATAGAGATGCGGTGGGTAGGCTGGTTGTGGCCGATGTTGCCGTAAAAGATTCTGTGTTTCGGGTGATTGCGGTTCATGTGCCCAGCACCGCTCGTGAGAGGGTCTCATTCTTCAGTCAGCTTGACGCATTTGTAGATTGTCGGAAGCGGGTAGTGCTAATGGGGGATTGGAATGCCATCTTAGACCCCGACATAGATAAGGTAGGAGGCGGAGCTAGAGGATCGGAGAGGTGCGAGTCCAGCCTGGCTGATCTGATGGCTAGATGCGGTCTGGTCGACAGGTTTCGGTTCGAGCATCCGGGGCGGGAGATGTGGACGTGGACCAATAGCGTTTCCTCCTATCCAAATACCTATTTGGACAGGATGTTAGTTAGGAGAGGCGAAGTAGACTTCTTATCTTGTCCCACGTTCACTTGGCTAGGCCAGACGGACCATAAATTAGTTATGGCCCGGCTGAAGCTAGGAAATAGGCCTAAGTTAGCGGGGTACTGGAAGTGTAACACCTCCCTTCTGGAGATACAAGACTTCCAAGATCAGTTAAGAGAATTGATTAAAAAGGCACTAGTGGGGGCGGTTACTGGGAGTAAGTGGTGGTTAGGTCTCAAAGCCAAGATCAGAAGCTTCTCCGTCAAGTATGCCCAGCGCCTCGCACTAGATAAGGCCAGGACGAAGAAGAAGCTAGAGCAGAAACTAGCCCAGGCTACGGGGGAGAGTGATAGGGTTAGTCAGGAACTAGCTAAGCAGGACCTTCTATGCGAGACTAGCGAGCGTTACGAAGGCCAAGTAGTTAGAGCTAGGCTTAGAAAGATAGGCAACGAAGCAGTCAATTCTGACGCAGACGTGCGCCGTGAGGTTTCTAGGCGTGGCTCGGACAAATACATTGCGAAAGTCAAACATCCGGATGGACGCACCCTGGAATCGACTCAGGAGATCTGCGAGGGGTTTCGAGAACATTTCGAAGAGCGTTTTACGCAGCAGCCCGATCTTCCGGTCCTTGAATTTAGCGACTATTTGGCCGACTCTCGCCGCCTCGAGGCGGCTAGAGTGGCTGGTTGCAAGGGCCGGGTGACGGAGCGGGAGGTCTTTACTGCGCTGAAGCAGGTCAGCTGTGACAAATCGCCAGGACTTGATGGTCTGCCATACGAACTGTACTTGAGGCTGTCGCCCATGTTTCTACCTCTTCTGACGGATATGTTCAACCATTGGTTTGCTCAGGGATCCATCCCAGGGCAGGTGACCAAGGGAGTGATCACATTGCTGAAGAAAGGTGACGGGCATGGAGGGGAAGAATTAGACGACTACAGGCCCATAACTCTGCTAAACACAGAGTTGAAAGTTTTGGCAAATGTCCTGTCGAATCGGCTGCAGGTTGTTATCGACGAGTTGGTTGAACCGGAACAGAACTACGCTGTGAAGGGGAGATCGATTCAGAACAACTTGCACCTGATCCGCATGATCCATGGCTGTCGTGCAAGTCAACGGAAAGCGCTCTAAACCCTTTGTTATCTCTCGGTCGGTTCGTCAGGGTTGTCCGCTGTCGCCCCTGCTTTATGTCCTGGCTTTGGAGCCTCTTCTCCGCAAGCTGAGACATGGGGAGGCAAATTCGGCCCTGCGCGGAATGGCTCTGCCTGGCGGCTCAGCTGACAAGGTATCCGCGTTCGCCGATGATGTCACGGTCTTCGTGTCGGGCTTCAGAGACATTGAGGTCGTGTCGGAGGCACTCACACAGTATGAAAGAATCACAGGGGCCAAGATAAACCGCAACAAGTCGGTAGGACTGCGGTTGGGCGCATGGAGTGGCAACGCAAACCTCCCTGCGCCCTTCAGCTGGACAGATGGCCCGGTCCGGATCCTCGGCGTGTGGTTCGGACCGGGTCTCCAGCTTGACAAGAATTGGTTGGAGGTACGGTCAAAGGTGGAGGCTGCAGTCAATTCGTGGCTTCCTAGGAAACTTTCCTTAAAGGGTAGAGCTGAGGCGTGCGCCACTTACGTCTTTCCTCTCATCCTTTACCGACTGGCCGTACTTCCCCTGCCTGCACAACACCTAAAAGCTCTTGTCGAACTCTTGTCCTCGCTCCTTTGGGACAGAGGAAGACACTGGGTGAGCAGACAGGTCTGTATTCAACGTCCGTGTGACTTGAAGTGTCATCGAGATGCTGAGAGGCTGGCCTTCCTGAGCCACTATATGCAGGATGACCAACCATGGCACCCCGTGATTACTGCCGCCTTCCCCGACCTCGTTCTCGACCCTTCCATCGAGAGCCGTCGCAGGCCGCGGGGAGAATCTGCCTACATGAAAGAGTGCCGAGCCGCGCTAAAACGACTACCAAGGTCCAGTGACCTTGTGACTGCTACCCGTAGGGAACTCCACAGGGATCTAGTGAAGGGGGCCGCCGACGACCCGCTATGCGCGCGTTTGGGGTGGCAGCAGAGTGAGATCCGCTCCGCGTGGAGCTGGGCGCCAGGTTCGAGTCATCTGAACAATTCGGAGTTCTCTCTGACCTGGCGATTGGCCCGAAATGCACTTCCACTCAACAACATACAATGCAGTTCCGGGTTTTTGAAGTCGCCTGATTGTCCCCGTTGTGGGACAACGGACGTAGAAACTACGGATCATGCTTTCTTCAATTGCCGCAAACTCCGCCAGTACTGGTCGTATGTCAGCGGAGTGACGGCTCGCATCGATCCTGAGCATCCTCGCCCAATTACTGTATCCAATGTTGTGGACAACGTGAGGCCGCCGTGGGACCGGGAAAGACAAATGGTCTACGTTACGATCCTGGCCGTGGCGAGAATGGTGATTTGGACGTCGCGCCTGCAAGGTTGCCGGGGGGTGTTGTCTTTTTCTGATCAAGATCTGATCGCTTTCTTTAAACACCAACTACGGGTGAAGATCAGATGTGATAGAAGAAGGCTGCATCGCGCGGCATTTGACAGAAGATGGATACATGTGGCAAGTCTGTGTGTACGAAGAGGACCCAAATTTGAATACGTGTTCCCCGCCTAGGTGTGGAACGCGCAGTTCTGTAAAGTAAAATTAAACAAGTAGCCTCTCAGCTAGCTGAGTGTGTGTTCCATCCCTCCCCGATTAGGAAGCCTCCAAGATCCCCATCCCCTCTTACCTGCAATTTTTGTTTTCACCCTTTCCTCTAAATTTTACCCATCTTGGAGAAAAAGAAATACAAACTAACCTCTATCCCTTACCCACAAAAATTTCTTTTCTCCATTCACCCCCATCTAGAGGGCATCCCCACCTAGAGACTGACCCGCAGAAGCGAGGTTCCTTTTACAAACCTAGTGGAACGGGC
The DNA here is from genome assembly GCF_053919585.1 of Euprymna scolopes. Lineage (NCBI taxonomy): Eukaryota > Metazoa > Mollusca > Cephalopoda > Sepiida > Sepiolidae > Euprymna > Euprymna scolopes. The sequence continues at coordinate 5,759,292 of NC_136499.1, forward strand.
AGTCTATCAACTAGACGGGGTTGGGAGGGTCCTACTAATCACCTTTTGTTTTTTCTTCCCCCGCCCTCGACACAAATGAATTATTGTACCATTTTATTGTTATCTTTTTTGTTTTTACACATCAGTAAAAAATGTGTTAAAAATTGGGAGTTAAGTAGGACGTCCCCAAATATGAAAGGGTGAATGCGGTATTATGGTGAAAGAAGATACTAGCTGGGAGAAACTTTTGACTTTGTTCAGTTCTGGAGTGACAAGGATGACCAACGACCCCCAAAATCCCCCCTTTTGAGTTGGCCATGTGCCTAAGTTTTTTGTTCATCGTTGATTTTGACTGTATTTTTTTAACATGAATAAAAGATTTAATATCTCAAAGTGTAGTATCTGTTCCGGCAGATACTGCAAGCTAAGACCATATGTGGGGGCGACCCCACATAAGACCATATGTGGGGGCGACCCCACATGGTCAATGTGGGGGCAACCCTTCATACCAATTGTCACTATCCAGCTCCCCTACTCCCCGGGGAGCTGGTCCCCATTTCCCCTTCACTCCTCTCATTAAAAATCGGCCTTGTGCCTAATTTGCTCGGTGGGGGAGCAAATAAATACCATCTGTTCCGGCAGATACTGCAAGCAAAGCATATGTGGGGGAAGCCTCACATATAAGAGCTTGGTCAATGTAGGGGCACTATCCAGCTCCCCATTTCCCCTTCACTCCTCACATTAAAAATCGGCCTTGTGCCTAATTTTCTCGGTGGGGCAGCAAATAAATACCCTTTTCTTGGCATTTTGTCCAAGATAAAGGTGTAGTATCTGTTCCGGCAGATACTACAAGCAAAGACCATATGTGGGGGCAACCCCACATTTAAGACTTTGGTCAATGTAGGGTCAACCCTTCATACCAATTGTCACTATCCAGCTCCCCTACTTCCTGGGACGCTGGTCCCCATTTTCCCTTCACTCATCACATTAATTTGCTCGGTGGGGGAGCAAATAAATACCCTTTTCTTGGCCTTTTGGCCAAGATCAAAGTGTAGTACGGAGTACCCTCAGCAGATCTACTTACCGGCAGCCTCGGCCATGCCTGCCACGTCCTCACTACCAAGGACTTCAGACCCGTCTGTGACACTGAATAAGGTAAGTGAGCATGGCTTTGAACTTGGCTACATTAAATGTGAGGGGTATCAGGTGTCAAAGTAAGGCCTTGCGCATTGTGAGAGACTTGGTGTCCCTCAAGGTAGATATTGCCGCTATCCAGGAGACCCACTTTATTTGTGACGGGGATTGTCAGGTGCTGGTGAACGATTACGATGTTTACTCAGCATATGGCAGTACTTATAGTCGTGGAATCTCCTTGCTAGTGAGTCGCACCCTGTCAGCGTCGGTGAATGTTGTTCACGCAGACGAGGACGGGCGGCTAGTTGTTGTTGATGTTGCCGTTAATAGTAGTGTTTTTTGGATTGTCGCTGTTTATGCTCCCAATTCTGCTGTAGAGAGGGCATCCTTTTTTCGACGGTTGGAGGGCTTCTTAGTGGATCCGGAATGGTTAGTTTTAATGGGTGATTGGAATGCAATCCTTGATCCCAAAATAGATAAGGTCGGGGGGACTAGTGGGTTGGTGCAGTGTGACAGCACTCTGTTCGACCTGATGGCCTCGTGCGATCTCGTCGACAGATTCCGTCTGGATCATCCGGGGCGGGAGATGTGGATGTGGCATCCTAGAACGCCTTCCCATCCGAGTACTTACTTGGATCGGATGTTAGTCAGAAGAGGAGACGTAGACTTTCTATTGTGCCCCACGTTCCACTTGTTAGGACACTCGGACCATAAACTCGTTATGGCCCGTTTGAACTTAAGTGCTAGGCCTAAACTAGCCGGATACTGGAAGTTCAACAGCACCTTGTTGGAGTTGGAGGACTACCGGTTGAAGGTTACAGAATTAATTCAGCGGGCTTTAGTGGGGGCGGTTACAGGGAGTAAGTGGTGGGTTAGTCTTAAGGCCAAAATTAGGCGCTTCTCTGTCCAATACAGCCAACGCCTCGCGTTAGATAAGGCTAAGGCGAAGAAGCGCTTAGAGGATAAGCTGACCTGGGTGGTGGAGGGGGGACCCCCTAGAGGTAGCACTAGCTAAACAAGACCTCAGCTGCTTGGCTAGTGAGCGGTATGAAGGTCAAGTAGTTAGGGCTAGATTAATGAAAGTTTCCAACGAGGCTGTGAATGTTGATGCTGTTGAGCGTAAGGCTGCTTTAAGAGGCGGTTCGGACGGGTACATTCGTAAAGTACATAACATGGAAGGACACCCCCTAGTTTCGACTCGGGAGATCTGCGAGGGGTTTTGGGAGCATCTATCGGAGCGCTTCACCCAACTACCTGGACTCAGGGTCGAGGAGTTTGGCAGCTATTTGGCTGACTCGCCCTGCCTCACGGCGGCTCGGGCTGCTAGCTGTGATGGTCTTGTTACTGAACATGAGGTCATTATTGCATTGAAGCAGGTCGGCTACAACAAATTCCCGGGGCTTGATGGTTTACCCTACGAGTTCTACTTGAGGCTGTTGCCCATGTTGGTCCCTATTCTGAAGGATATGTTCAACCATTGGTTTGCTCAGGGTTCCATCCCTGGACAGGTGACCAAGGGAGTGATCACATTGCTGAGGAAAGGTCAACGGCATGGTGGAGTGGAAAATTTTGATGGACCAGACTTATGCTGTGAAGGGGAGATCGATTCAAGACAATTTGCATTTGATACGCTCGATCATAGAGGGGACAGAAGACGACGCCGAAGCCGCGCTGATCAGTTTTTTTTTTTTTTACACAGTGATCACCACTTATCAAGGCCCGGAAGCAACTCAGGGATAAGGGTTATTGCAAGTACATTACGTTAGTGAGATTTGCTGATATGTTTACTTAAGGGGGCGGTTCATTAGGAATTTTAGATCAGTCCAAGGCATTCGATAGCGTTGACCATCGGTTCCTGGGAGCTGTGCTAGAGGCCGCCGGATTTAATCCGGACTTCCGCAAGTGGATCTTTGTCCTGTATGATAGGCCGACGGTAGCGGTGCAGATCAACAGTAGGCTGTCGGAGTCATTTGCTGTCTCTCGGTCGGTGTGTCAGGGTTGTCCGCTGTTGCCTCTGTTGTACGTTCTGGCGTTGGAACCCCTCCTTCGCAAGTTAAGGGATGAGGCGGCTACACCAGTCCTGCGCAGAATAGCTCTCCCTGGAGGCACACGAGCCTGGGTTTCCGCGTTCTTGCCACATGGACGTACAAGCGGTGGTCGAGGCGCATGCTTGATACGAAGAAGTAACAGGGGCCATCTTCAACCGCAGCAAGTCTGTCGGCCTGCGGTTGGGGGCCTGGACTGGGGTAAACTCGCTTCCAGGTATTTTCAGCTGGACCGACGGACCGGTCCGTATTCTCGGTGTCTGGTTTGGACCGGGACTTCAGCTGGAAAAGAATTGGTCGGAAGTATATGGTAAGGTCAAATCGTCGGTGAAGACTTGGATTGGAAGGAAATTGTCCTTGAAGGGCTGGGCGGAGGCGTGTGCTACATACGTCTTTCCGCTCATCCTTTACCGATTGTTTGTACTTCCTCTTCCCTGCAGAATGACTAACCCGCTTACAAGGGCGCCTCGATTCACTATTGTGGAATGATGGTAAGCATTATGTCTGCAGAGAGGTCTGTATCCAGAGTCCGACGAGGGAGGCCTGGGTCAGCCCAGTCTCTTGTGTCATAGAAATGCCGAGAGATTGGCTTTCCTGGGTCGTTCGCTTGAAGAAGACGCTCCTTGGGTCCCTGTGGTTGAGAACTCGTTTCCCAATCTCAAACCCAACCCCTCGGTAGAAGGTCGTCGTAGACCGAGGGGGGAGTCTAAGTTCTTCTCCGAATGCCAGATCGCTCTTAGAGCTTTGCCGGGGACCAGTGTCATCGATCAGCCAAGAAAGAAACTTTATTGGGAGCTAGTGGAGGGGACCGCGAAGGATCCACTTTGTAGGCAGATGGGATGGTCGATGGAGGTTGTCCGTTCTCATTGGAGTTGGGCGCCGGGATGGGAGATTCTGAACAACTCGGAATTTTCCCTCACCTGGCGACTGGTCCTAAACGCGCTGCCCCTTCTCGATGAACTCTGCCGGTATAAAGAACATATGAGGGGCTTCTGTCCGCGCTGTGACGAACGCACGCCCGAAACGATCAGGCACGCGTTTTTTAGTTGCAGCCGGATCCAGCCCTTATTGAAGTACGTCGGGGGGGGGGGTAATGCCTCACATCGATGCCGAATGTCCGCTCGATCTTGACGAAGGTTATTTTGTGTACAACATGGAGCCGCCGTTCCCCAGGGAGGAAAGAATGGTTTTCCTGGTGATCCTGGCAGTAGCACGCATGGTGATTTGGATCACACGCCTCAAGTTGGTCCACGAAGGGACATCTGTTCCGGATCGGGATCTGATCGTTTACTTTAAACATTTGCTTAAAATAAAGATCAGATGCGATTGGAGGAGGTTGCCTAGAGTGGAATTTGATAAGAGGTGGGTGCACAGCACTAGTCTGTGCATCCGTCGAGGAGCCAAGTTTCAATACGTGTTCCCTCCTTAAGCATGGCATGGGTGGTGCTGGGTCCTTCGGAACCCATCCCGCTTAGGTTCTAGCTAAGTCATTTTAAGAAGACTCTTGACTGGTGGTACAAATGAGATCCTGTTCCTGATTTTATTTTTTGGTACTAGAGAACCTCTGAGTCTGCCCATCCCCTTTGTGCCACATCCTTGCTTTTTCAACAACCCCGGTCACTCCCCTACTCAGAGGTCACCTTCAAACCCCGCCTCCACCCGTTACTTTGTTTTCTCCCACTTCCATTAAGGTATTTTCCTCAATCCCCATTAGGGATCGTCCTGCTTGTTTTCGGCTCCCCGGAAAACAGCAGGGGGTCTTGTCACCTAGATTAGTACAGGGGGGCCTCACTAACAACCCAGTAGGATTTATTTTTTGTTTTTTAATAGGAACAATTTTGATTAGTTTTCCCCACTCCACGAACAATCATTCACTTAATTCAAAAACTTTTTATTTTCTAATGAAATTGAATTTTATTTTTATTTTTTCACACACACACACACACACACACACACACACACACACACACACACACACACACACACACACACACACACACACACACACACACACACACACACACACACAAATGCATACTCAAACACACAGACAACTGTTTATAAATTGTAAATATGTTTTTGATTCTTAAACGCTGAGGATTTATTAGTTAGATTAAGATCCATAGAGTGAATGGGGTATTTTGGTAAATGTTTCCAGTCAAGAGTAAGACTCCAAAGTCTACATTTATTACCTTTAATCACTTTAGTCTCAAAGACCCTGAACCCTTCCCCTCCCCAACTTCTTGTAGGGCCTTGTGCCTAATTTTGTTGTTTAAAAATCTTTTGTTTTTTACGTAATTGTATTCTCAAAAATTTTAAAAGCAATAAAATATATAAACAAGATCAAAGTGTAGTATTTGTTCTTACTACATGCTGTACTTATGTTTGTAACTTTGTGATATAAAGTGGGGGATCACTTTTCTGTATTAATTTAATGTAAAATGATCGCCCACTTTACAACCAGTCAGTCTCAAAGCCATTCAAGTCATTCTTCAGATCATTCAAGTTGTTTTTGAAGGATTCCAGTTATTTTTTAAGCATTCAAGTCATGCTTAAGGTCATTCAATTCATCCTTAAGTTCATTAAAGTCATTCTAAGTCATTTACTTTTTATTTATTTAAGTCATTTCAGTCCACATATCGGTCATTTTAGTTTATCTTTAAGAATTTCATGTCAATTCTACATTCATGCATTCATTCATTACACGAGAGCACGCGACTAATGGCTATCAGCCTTGTTAAAGAATGATTCTGGTTTCTGATTGTTTACTCGTAGAACGTGACGCCATTTAATTGCTCAGTTCCTATCACGTGTCTATAAATTAAACCTTCCAGTTTTATTTAATCATACCTTCATATGTTATTAAAAATGTTTAAATAAAATCAGCTTTACATAAAAATTAAAACAAAAACAAATCTATTTATTAGAATTATTCAGACCATTTTTATGTTCGTATTAGCGTGAGACATTTGACATACATCATAAATTAGGTTTAAACCTACTAAAATTTGTCCAAGAATACTCCTTAATATGATACAACGGATAAAAATGCTAAGTTTATAGTCATTTTTTACATTCACGGGCAGTATGACATGGAACAAATACATTGAGTACAGAGCAGGTAGGTTCCCTGTATCGAGCTAGAAAACTACTTACACCTGAGTGTACCCTGTACCTCTACAAATCCACCATTCGCCCATGCATGGAGTATTGTTGCCACATCTGGGCTGGTGCATCTACCGCTAGTCTTACACTCTTGGATAGTGTCCTAAAAATGTTCAATTTAAACTTTGTCAACCAAGCACCAACCCCTGTCTCATCGCAGCAATGTTACATCTCTGTGCCTGTTTTGCACATATTTCAATGGACTGTGCTCTGATGAACTCGTTTCACTTGTGCCCCCTCAACATACACATCCCCGACGAACCTACTTAGCAACAAAATCTCACCTCTTCACTGCGGAGATCCCTAAAGCTTTCTACTCTAATAGTTTCTTCCCTCAAACAGCTAGACTTTGGAATTTCATCCTACTACCTGCTTCCCAGACCATACTGATATGGAGAAGTTTAAATGTAACGTAAACCAACATCTTGTTAATCTTTCTTATACATGGTCCCAATTAGTAGCCCCTTACGTCTAAGTAGAGATATGCCTATTTGAGGGTGAACGTGATTAAAAAAAGGAGGAAAATCTGGAATTTCTTGAAGGAACAATCCTCAGTATTAGTTATCCTAAAAGATTCGCTCCAAAAGTAAGGCCTCCTATTTTTTTTTACTTCAAAAACTAAAACGGTTAAAAGCTACAAAAACGGGAGTGGTACCATTAAAACGAGCGATCTTTTATATTTCAGAATTAATTTTTCTACATAGTTACCACCAATCTCGACGCACTTGTCCGAGCATACTTTAGTGACTAGCTCGTATAAGTCCGGGGTGTATTATACACTCATATCTCTGCCACCACTCTGACCTCGATGACCTTATCTCCAAACTGTCATGGTATCAACCGTATCCGTTTTGTGAACGTTCCACAGGCGCTGGTGAATATGAATCGGTTCAGTTTTTTCCTGCATAGAGAAATTTAATCACGCGTATCTTCTTCTGACGCGCATCGATAACCGTCAATATCTGTAGCAGAGAGATGAAACGTTCAAGTCTTGAATGCTTAAATAAAGTCATCATAACAATGTAATTTGCAATCTCCTCTGATCCATTTGGGAAGAATAAAAAATAGGAGACGTTACATTTTGGAAGCAAGAATACAATCAAATATTGAGACTTCTACCTGCTCATGGATGATGGAACAAGAATAAGCTACCTCATGGACTAAGTGAAGAGTTCCGTGTGAAATTCTCCACAGAAGCTCGAGTTCGACATGCAAGATTTCCTAACATTACGTGTTCTCATAGTAAGTGACCAACGTAAATCCAGTCATCATAATAATTCAATTTTCAATCCTCTCTGATCCATTCGGGCGGAATAAAAATAAGTAACCTTTATAAGTATAGCATCATTGCTACCAAATATCACTTTGCTATATTTAATAGCTCAGAATAGTTAATAGAGACACAAATAAACAGACAAACGCCTTCATAGCTATAATTAGTTAATAACTTTTCATATTTAATGACAATAATTATGAACATTTCCTTTCGTAATCATGAATTATGGGTAATATTTTTTTTAATTGACGGGACATAAACGTTCAAAAGAAAATAATTTCAAGACTTAAATCTCTCATTAAAAAGAATTCACATTTAATTAAATATTGGTCGTTGGGTTTACCATAAGTTATTTGTCCATGCATTAAAAATCCGACTTCGCAAATAAACGATAAAACGATTTAGCGGAAACACATAAACACGACAGCTCGACATTTTAAAATCTTATCTTTGTAAAACGCGGAAGGAAATATATTGACACTTTTCTTTTTCATCATTTGTTATTCTTTTTTATTTTTGCTCGGGATGAGGCATCCTACTGCCAGACATTCACTCACTATTTTATAGATTCTAACCGAGAGATCTTTTTGTGGTTCTAATCCCACTAATAGCCCTTGAGTCTTTTGCACTTGCCTACACGTTTGTTTGTTAAGTTTTTTATGGATCCTGTTGCTCTTATGAATACAGGGATAAAAAAACCCTCTACATTTCCAGTTTCTTTTAATATCGCACAAGAGACTTTTGTACCAATCTTTTAGCTCTCAGCTCTGTTTAAACCGGCATCAATAGGGAGCACTGTCTTCGCTACTATTCTCCCTTTACTCATAAAACTAACAACTACCTTAAATAAGTTTCCAGATTTTTTTTAAATTGTCGTGCCTCTTGAAAATCACTATGTGATTGCTATACATCTTATGAGATGACTGACTAATTTTTATGATTTCAGGTTCGAATGAACAGCTACGGAAGGAATTCGAATTCACCCTACTAAAGCCACATTGTCACAGCTGGTGAATTTAAAAAAAAAAAAACAACTCTGGACGTGAGGACACTTTAGAAGAAACGATATGCAATAAAATTCTGTTTTAAACTTGGAAAAAAATGCCGCAGAAGCATCTGGAATGCTTAGGACTGCTTTTGGGCCCAGGGGATCAACCGGAGTTTTCTTGGAAAATCCGTTCTGTTATTTTGTTACTCATATAATGTTTGTACAAAATTTCAAAAAATTCCAAGGCGGAGTTATTGAGAAAAGTGCGGACAGACGAACGGACGAAGAGACGAACGGACGGACGGACAAGGGTGAATTTCTAGGTTCACCATTTTGTCGGGGGTCCCAAAAACATCAAGGAAAAAAATATAAAGGAAAGAAGGAAGTATCGAACCGAGATTTTAATGTCAGCTAAAAGGCTGAAAAACGTCCTTGGTCAAGGTTACAGCTCTGTTCATCGTTGTTAGTGTAGATAAGAAAATGGATCTTGTAGTTAACTTAAACTTTCCTATTTTCTTCTTTAATGTTCAAATTTCAGGAGCAATGTTCTGCCAAAAGGAAAACAATTGTTGTTTTCTGAGTGATTCGACTGTCATATCCATCAAATAAACCCCTGTTCTTGAGTTGTTATATAATTAGTCCAAAATGGTTGATAAACATAAACAATATAAGCCCACAATGATCCGGATACAGCTCAGTCAAATATCATAAACATCCTTACTGCGGCAAAGGGAGGCGGCAACGTTATAGACATTCTTTTCCATTCTGGAATTCCGGTTCTTTGAAGGGCGATTCATATCGAGCAAGTTTGAAAGCAATCGGTATTAGCGCCACAAACCGAAAATCAAGGAAAAGTCGGCATCAAATTCCATCATCTTCTGGTTGTCTCTGCCTCTATGCGTGACAAACAAAGATGTGGCATGCACGAAGCCACAAATCAATAATGAGAGTAACAGTACTCCTGCGAAATTCCTTTATGTGTACTCGGCCAAAACTTCCTCGACTTATATGCAACCGTTGTAACATAGCGCGAACGGCTATATGCAAATATCGAACCATGAACGGAATGACGTCACGGCAAGGAAAAAGAAGACTATCAAAATTACAGACGTAAAGCACTTCGAGATCACGTTAGAGGCGTGGATGGCGTTCGAGAGCATGTTTGAGAAGACGATCACGTAAGCGACAAAAAATGTTACAGCAGTAACGAGAATGAGGAAATAAATGTCGTATTCCTACAACAAAAAAGCGACTGAAGCTACAACCTGCTGGGTAACGTTACAGCGCTGAATCTTGCTACTGTCAGTGTCAGAGGTGAACCTAACAATCGTGAAGGTTACCAAATTGCTGTGATCAACAAGGAGGGTGATCATGCCGATCAGATAATCATGAGGAACGATCTTCGTGAGCTCTTTGTATAGGTCTGACTCTCTTAACAAGAACAACAACAAACATGAACAACAACAAACAATAACAATAATAATAATAATAAACAATAACATAAACAATAATAATAATAACAACAACAACAACAACAAACAAGAACAGAAACAAGAACAACATTAATAACGATGACAACAATAAACAACTCAAAATATGAACATGTTTTATAAAAGATTCTTTTAGATTCTTTAAGATTGTTTCACTGAATCGAGTTTGTAGAAGAAAACTTTCATGGTCATCAGATTTTAATTGAAAGAATTTTATACGTACGAATTATCCACATTAATTTGGGTTTTCGTCATGCGTGAATTTGTTCTTTAATCAAAGGTTCGCTTGATTGTAATACGTGTTGATAGGACATATGGTTCACAGCTGGAAAGGTTGGGACTTTCACCATATAAGTCTAATAACAAAGCTCTGATCGAATACTTTTCTAACGGAAAAAGGTAATGTGTATATTGTCACTGATATGCAATTCATTAGGAATTCAATCATGCTTATTACTTCAAACGTAGGCTTCACAACAATAATGCTATTCCACAATTCAGCGTAACAGACCTATGGAAATGCTATTCGAAATTTACATCTAAAATAGTAAAGGGAAATCCTATTTCAACGTTAAGCGTGACAGTGCGAGAGAAATATTATTTGAGACTTAACAGAAAAACATATTATTGGAGACGTAACAGAAAAAAAGAAAACCCAATTTCAAACTTAAGCATGGCAAAACAATGGAAAGATTCCTAAAAAGAGTCACCAATCTAATAGACCTCACACTCTAAAAGGAGCTCCAACCCCTGTCCCATCACCGAAGTGTTGTCTGTCTGGGCTAAGTTTACAGAACGTTGATGGAATGTGCTTCAATGAACGTGTAGTACTGGTAAAATACACCCGACTAACTCGACACGCAGCAAAATCCCGCACCTTCACTGTAAAGGTCCGTCGATATCAGAGAGTCTTTCATTCTGAAAGTTACTTCTCTTGAACTGCTAAACTTTGTAATTCCTTGCCTATTCTACTTCCTCGACTCTACTTACATACAGTCATTTAAGTTTAAGGTGAACAGAGACACCACTGCTCAACTCCCTATCAAGGTTGTCCTTGTATGCATCGTCCCTAATTTACAGTAGTCTTTACGATTTGCATTACTCGAGGTGAATACGAGTAAAAAAATGCAATTTCAGAATTGAACGTAACAGAACAAAATAAACTGGTATTTGAAACTTAAGCTTAGCTGATCAACGGAAAATGCTACTTGAAACGAAAATGTTATTTAAAACCTAAACCCGATAGACGAAACCAAATCTAGCGTAAGATAGGTGAAAATTTTGTTTCAAAGTTAAACGTGACAAAATTGCTCTGTTGTAAGATACGCTTAAATATGATATTTTAATAGAGATTCTGCAATAATTATTCTTTATCAATTATTCTATTAAGCCTAATATATAGTAGGGGAATAAAAACTAAAAGAATACATATATATATGACATGGATGCCATCAGATAGAATCGAAATCAAAACGTACAACTCCACACCCTTATTCCTTGGCCTCTCTCTTTTTATCTATCTATCTATCTATCTATCTATCTATCTATCTATCTATCTATCTATCTATCTTTCTCTCTCTGTCTCTGTCTCTCTCCGTCTCTCTCTCTCTCTCTCTCTCTCTCTCTATATATATATATATATAGTAAGTTATGAGATATATATATGGCGATTAAGCTTAATCGCCATATATATTTTATAACTTACTACCTAGCCCTACTTACGTATTGAGCACTGTTGAAGTAAATACTTAAAGTTTACGCATAAATCTATACTTTCGTATATTAATTTTATGGTGTTAAATGAAGTAGTCATATATATATGCACACACACACACACACACACACACACACACACACACACACACACACACATATATGCCATCACTTTTTTAAAAGATAGAATCACCGATCGTTGACGATAAGATGCAAGCAAGATCCACATAGTTTTATAATTATCATTATATATATATACTAGCATTTCAGCCCAGCGTTGCCCGGGTGTTTGGAGGTATATGTTGAGAAATAAAAGCGGTCAACTTTTTAAAACTTTGACCCCTATTATGACCCCTTAACATTAATTGTTTTGGTATCAAATCAATTTATTAAGTTAGATCCATCTCTAAGGAACCTACGTCTAAAATTTCAAGTGCTTAGATTCCGAATTGTCGGAGGAGTTTGGTAGAGTTCTCAAAGGTCAAATCGTTGAACGTTTACCCCTTAACAGCCATATTTCTGTCCGAAAACGAATTATAAAGATTTTCCCAAATCTCAATACCCTGTATATCAAATTTTGAGTCTGTAGATTGAAAATTAACAGAGATATTGTGTAGGGAAATGTACACAGACAAACAGACAGACAGACAGACAGACAGACAGACACACAGACATATACACACACACACACACACATACACACTTTCACATTTCAGCCCGGCTTTGCCCGGGTGTTTGGAGGTGTGTGTTGAGCAAAAAAAAAAAAAGTGGTAGTAGGAAGGCAGGCTCGAACCCGTACCGCGAAATAGGAAAAGAACGGGAAAAACTCCTGACGTCTTTGCTGTTACGACCACCGCCAAACCGGAAGTGACGTTGGTTTAAATTGAGGCTAGTCAATCGAAAAGAGGGGGATGACTTTCGAAAATATCGGTAAAAAAGCGACCCCTCTCTGTAGAAAAGTTCCCGGTTGAGGGTTAAGAAATTAATGTTTTTAGCCAATCTTTCGGTATTTGTCGTCTGAAGGGTCTAGCTTCAAAACGATATTGATCTTATGAAAATTTGTCACCTCTGTCGAAAGTTTTAGGCAGACATGCAAGCATACGTACATACATTTATATATTGGTACCTAAAATTTTCGACCCAAACCGATTAAAAGCTTGCCCTATTTCTGAATACCCTTTATGTAAAATTTCAAATGTTTAGATCAGAAATTGTCTGAGTAATTTGGTAGAGACCGAAGAGGTCAATTTTTAAAAACTTTGACCCCTATTATGACCCCTTAACATTTATTGTTTTGGGCTCTAATCAAGTTATTTAGTAAGATCCATGTCCAAGGAACCTATATTTAACATTTCAAGTGTTTATACCCAAAATTGGCGGAGGAGTTTGGTAGAGTTCTCAAAGGTCAAATCGTGGAACTTTGACCCCTAAACAGCCAAATGTCTGGCCGAAAACGAATTACAAAGATTTTCCCAAATCTCAATACCGTGTAATATCAAATTTTGAGTCTGTAGACTGAAAATTGAGAGTTATTGCGTAGGGAAATGTACACAGACAGACACACAGACACACACACACAGACAGACACTTTCACTTTTATAGATAGATATCTATATATCATAATATATATATATATATTCAGAGATACATACATATATATATATATAACTGTAGATATATACGTACATACGCACACACGCACACACTCACACTCACACACACATATATATATATATATTTATATATCTAATATTTGGAACGTTTCTCTGTATCTGACTTGTTTATACAATTAATGGTATATGCAGTTTTTTAATTTTTATACAATTAATTATATATGCAGTATTTAATAGTCTTATATTTCTTTTATACTCAAATAATTGTTTTATATTCGCGGTAAAAAACTTAAGCTCTAAATACGGATATCACTATCATTGCATATATTTGTACGCGCGTACAAACTATATAAGCCTAACAGTTCCGAAATTTCTGCTAAACGAAAGCGCTCATTGCGATATCAAAGTTGTTCGTCTTTACAGTGTTTATCTGTTTTTTCTTTCTTGAGGTATGTTAATGCAACTTTCACAGCAACGTTGAGGATTTCTTTCAAGTTGATAAGAATCTACAATATCGAATTGTAGGAAAATGTATTTAGTTTTTATTTGCCATATTATTAGTTACGTCACGAATAAAATAATGAAATAAAAAATGTATTTTCTTAGAATTCGATATTCTTATCCATTAGTCTTTGTAGAACTCTTCAACATTGCTGTAGAATTGACAAAGACTTACAGAAAAAAAAATTCTTACAAACAATTAAATTGATATTAAATTACAGAACAGAAAATAAATATTTACTCTTAAGCCAGTTACAATGTTTTATAATAGTATCCATTGTATTTTAAATATAGGCTATTTCTATAAAAAGGTGTCCATTATATTTTTAATATAGAACTGTTCCAAATGAGATAAACTAATAAGTATTAATAATAATCAAGAAGTAATATTGTGCTACACAGTTCAATACAAATTAAAAAATCCCATTGTAAGAGACGATGTTTAATTTATGCCTTCAGTTCATCACCTCTTGGCAAACAATGTTTTTTGCCCTGTTTCTTTTGAATGTTCCCTTTTTACGCAACATTTTGCTGACTTTTTCTTTGGTGAAAAACTGCTCCACATCGAAATTATGAGTTCCTTTCTTACACCATCACAACAACGATCATATATTATTATAATGATACTCAAAAACGAGGTTGCATCAAAAAGAGGTCACTCTCATATTCTTGTCCAGGGTTGCCAAATTGGCCTTATTTTGAAGTGGTTTGTCCGGTGACCACTGTCAACTTGACTGCAAAGCCACATTTTCGGAATTCTTTCCTCTTGCATACGCAACACATGGCCAGAACAACACACCTGTGATTTCATGGGAAACGGTTCGATACCATCAATGTCGCACATAGTGAAAAGGTCAACATTTGCATTTCTGTCGCTTAAAATAACTTCACAAATTTCTTTAAGACAACTTTTCTGAAAACATCCAACTATTAAATTGTTTTTTGTACAGTGTCCAATACTCAGAGACATACAAGAGTATTGTGAGAATTAAGCCTTGTAGACCGGTATCTTCGTTTGAAATCTTATACCCAAACTTTCTAAAGTCGATGATGAAGTTTCCCTAAGTCACTATATATATATATATATATATATATATATATATATATATATATATATAGTGGCTTCCGGGCCTTGATAAGTGATGACCTCCATGTAAAAAAAATAGAGATAGATAGAGAGATAGATAGAGAGAGAGATAGATAGATAGAGAGAGAGATAGATAGATAGATAGAGAGAGAGAGAGAGAGAGAAAGCAAGAGAGAAGCCAAATATAACAACAGACAGAAAAAGCTAAAAAAAAAAAAGAGAAAATACAGAAGAAAAATAGACACAGTGTTGTTTTAAAGAGAGGGGGGAAGAAAGAGACAGATATAAAGATAGAAAGAGAAATATAAAGTACTAAGTTATGAAAATATATGGCAATTAAGCTACATATAATTTTATGTGTTTCATCCCCGTATGAAATCGTCAGGCTAAAATGACAATTTCCCACGGGGATTAGAAGCAAAGGATCTGTGTAACTTAATTGTTAGTAGTTATTAGTAAAATTACCAGAAAGTTCTATTCATTTATTGAGCACTATTGCAGTAAATACTTAAAATTGATACATAAAATATGACATCTTCTGATTACATTTTATGTTAATATATAGAAGTGAAACATATATATAGGAAGAGACAGGAAATGAGAACGAGATGTGGCAACGTGAAATTTACATAGCAGGGGGCACAGATGAGAAAACTATTGAAATAGAAACCCACAGAAATGGAGACTAAGTGATAGATTAAGAGCATTAAGTCAGAAGATATATATATATATATATATATATATATATATATATATATATATATATATATATATATATATATATATTTGTTAATCGTTAAATAATTTAAACAAAATGAATAAGTTTAGAGGGGAAAAAAGTGTACATTAGTTATTTAACGTATTTTTAAAAGTGTATATAAAGACATTGAACAACCAAACCTTCCCATACGCACACATAGTTTCCTTCCCGATATGGGTAGGATTCTAACACTGTTTCCTTTTCATTTTCGTATGGTCTATGATCGTTTCATTTTTTTTTTTTTTTGCATTTTTCCTTTTAATATCCTGAAGATGTCCTCTGCAATTGATCCTTTCATAAATTCATTCGGTTTTTCTTTTTTCAAAACAACATATATATATATATATATATATATATATATATATATATATATATATATATATATATAGATAGATAGATAGATAGATAGATAGATAGAGAAAGAGAGAGCTTGAGAGAGAAAGAAAGAAAAGCTAATATTAGTAGGATTAAAGACGGAGAGAATAATATAAAAGTGATCAATATAGATAAATAGCGAGAGAATAGGAAAAACAGATAAACGGGGGTAGAGATAGATAGATAGATAGATAGAAAGAAAAAGAGGGAGAAAGAGAGAGGAGAGAAAAAGAGAGAGGGAGAGAAAAAGAGAGGGACAGAGAAAGAGAAAAGAGAAACAGGGCGAGAGATAATGTCACTCAGCTAATGGGTTTTTCCATTCAATAAAATTGAACGGATTTCAACTTTTCTTTCCTATTTATTTCCTCCTAAATATTTTTATTTTTCGTCTCTTTTGCATCTGATTTCACGAATTGAGATTCTTTGTTCTCTCGCTAAAAGTAAAAATACATAAAATATAAACAAACACTGATCATGGAGCCAGTGCTTTCTACGCAACAACAACAACAACAACACCAAAAGAAGGCGGGTCGAAACAGAACAATGGAAATGTCCGTCCATTCTGAGTTTCAGTTTAAAAAATCTTGCAAATAAAACGCGAGTAAAGGATTTATAGACAAGTCTGCTCTTCTTTAAATACGGAAGCATATACTAGAATGCATACGAGAGCGAACATGAATGTCTACTAGATACTGTCCTCGCATGTTTAAACTCTGTATAGAGGGTTGTCAGATGATTTTACGCACACGGTATTTTATACGAGGATGTAATGCCTACAATCAAGCATGATGGTGGAAATGTCATGGTATAGGGCTGCACGAGTGCTGCAGATATAGAAGAGTTACATTTCATTGAGAGAAACATGAACTCCAACATGTACTGCCAAATACTGCAACAGAGCATGATCCCCTCTCTCCAGAAACTGGGTTGCAGAGCAATTTTTCAGCATGACAATGACCCACAACACACATCCAAGACAGCCACTGCTTTACTGAAGAGGCTGAGGGTAAAGGTGATTAACTGGCCAAGCATGTCTCCAGACTTGAACCCAATAGAACATCTTTGGAGCATCCTCAAACAGGAGGTGGAGGTGCGCAAAGTCTCAAATATCTGGCAGCCCCACAACGTCGTAATTGAAAAGTGGAAGAGCATTCCAGTAGCTACATGTAAAGCTCTGGTAAACTTTATACCCAGGAGAGTAAAAGCAGTTTTGGATAATGATGGTGGCCACACAAAATATTGAGAGTTGACATGTTGTATGTTAATATTGACAACTTTTCGTAAGGGGTGTACTTAGTTTTGTTGCCAGGGATTTAACTTCTAATGGCTATATTTTTAGCTATTTTAAGGTGAAATAAATTAACTTTGTTATATATGCTGCAGACAGACTACTTATATATATATATATATATATATATATATATATATATATATGTATGTATATATATATATACAAACACACGTTATCACTTTTACAGATATATTATAATGCCTCTGACCTACTTCCAGTTGTCTGATCTAGCTGAAATTTTGCATGTGCAATGATTTATATCTCTACGGGTTATGTGGCAAATTACAGCTCTGAACTAAGTGTGGTTTTTGTTTTACAAGTGTTTGAACTGAGTTAGGTGTGAAATGGAGTCTGTTGAATATCGAGCAGTGATCCGGTTTTTGTATTTGAAAGGACGCACACCACAGGAGACTTTTCATGAAATGAAAGAAACTTATGGTGATAATGCCCCATCATATGACCTTGTAAAACTCTGGCATCGTGAATTCAAACATGGCTGGAAGTCTGTGGAAAAAGCTCCTACACCTAGTAGCTCCCCCCTTCTGCCATTGATGAGGCATCTTCCCGTCAAGTTGAGGCTGCCATTTTGGAAGATCGGCGCATTACTATTCGCCAAATAGCCCAAGGTATCAAGATTAGTACAGAGTCTGTGGAAACTATCATTCATTACCATTTGCATATGCATAAGGTGTCTGCCAGATGGATTCCCAGGTTGCTCACACCATTCCAGAAGCGAGAACGCGTCGAGTGCTCGAGGATGAATTTGGAGATGTGCCAAGAAGATGAGTCAAAGTTTTTCAAAAGACTGATTACACAGGATGAAACCTAGGTCCATCACTATGATCCAGAGAGCCCAGTCAATGCAGTGGAAGCACTTGAACTCACCACCTTCAAAGAAGGCAAGGGTGCAGCCCTTCGCTGGCAAGGTCATGCTCACAGTCTTCTGGGACCAGGACGGAGTAGTGATGACAGATTTCCTGGCAAAGGGTACTACAATTACAAGAGCCTATTATGCTTCACTTTTCAGGAAATTAAGGGAAGCTATCAAAATCAAGAGGCGGGGAAAGATCAGCAAATGCACCCTCCTCCTGCAGGACATCGCCCCGGTCCACAACTCGCATGTCGCCAAATCAGAAAGACGGGCGTGTGATGAAATCCTCCCCCATCATCCCTACTTTCACCTCTTCCCAGCCATGGAGTTGTTTTCGAAAGGAATGCCTTTCCCAGATGATGCAGCCTTGATTTCTGAAGTCACATTGTGGTTGGAAGACCAACCTGGGGTGTTCTACAAAAACGGTCTCCAGAGCTGCATCAAACGATGGGAGAAATGCATAACTCTGGGTGGTTCCTATGTAGAGAAAAACTAATAACTGTGCCAAGTTTCGTTGCTCTACTGCTATGGGAAGTGGATCAGGGGCATTACTTATTGCACGCCCTTCGTAGGTTGGTGCGAAAATAATGTTTTTGACGCGAAGTTGAAAGTCAAAAAACGACATTATTTTTGCACCATCCTAATATATATGGTCTGTATATATTTATCTATATATATGTATATATGCATATAAAACACACATACATACACAAATACACATATATACATATATAAATCCACACACACACATATATACATACACACATACATCCACATACACATATATATATATATATATATACACACACACATATACAAACACACACACACATATATACATACACACATACATCCACATACACACATATATATATATATATATATACATACACACATACACACACACACACACACACATAATTCAAGATGGCAGATCTGGGTTTTCCGTTTTATTACGTAGATTTTCACATGTTTTATGTGGTGCCTTTCTTTTCGTTTGAAAGCTTAATCCATCAATTTTCTGGGTGAAACGGAATAAGGGGATCCTGTTTCCATCATTTCTTGTTGTGCTGCTGACGTTTAGACAGAAATGAAAACCAAAAATGAAAACAACAACAAAAATCAAAACAAAAAACAATTCAATAAAACTCGCAACTAGTTCGAAAATTTCACATCTTTATTGCGAAAATATTCGTTTTAAGATACGCCTGTTTCGTCTGCGCGTTTGATGATAAAAATGCTTTCTAAAATAGTGCGATAGGCTGATGGACATAGATTCTTATGAGGATACTTGGACCGAAATTGCTATTCCTAAACTTAAGCGTGACAGAGAGACGAACAGATATTTTATAGAGATTATTGGACATATCCGGAGGTGACGGTGGTCAAGTGATAGACGACATTGGTGTTCTGGGTTCGAATCAAGTTCGTTCCACAAAGCTCAACATAACTTAAGATATTGGAAACCTTCACACAGTATCTCTCGTATATACCCGATGCCTTCCGGAAAATAATTCTTACTACAAAAATATCGGGGAAACCAATGCTAACAACAAAATCTTCGAATTCATCCGTTATGATGATTTAACGTATCTGAAATAAGGTGCGTTCATTCAGTCGATACATTTAACGAGGAAAACGCTATTTTGAATTAGAGCGTGACAGACCAACCATCCTTCACCGAACACATCATTCTATTCATAAATTTACCTTTTTTTTTTATCTTAAGCAGTATTTTCCCGTTTTTTTTTCCTAATATTTGTTCCTGATATTCTAACAAGGTTTTGATCGCTGGACCTTATGCTACCAAATCAGGCTGTTTGAAGATATCGACTTCCTTATATCTTCCTGCATCAAATATTGATGTTATTTATTTTTCTTCATTTCCCTTTGTAAAACTCAATCATATTCTGCGACAAAAACAAAACACTAAAACCATGAATAAATATTTAATAAGTTTTCTTCGGGTTCAATTTATATAGTCGTTGACGATATGAGATTGCCTGACTGAATATTTATTTCATCCACTCGAGTATATCACGTCCATCTCAGCTTTCAAGCCATTTAGAGATACTGTCTGTAGTACACTAAACTTTCAAATATTATTGTCGTTGGTTTCATACGTTTAAGTTTTTCATGGAATTTTCTACGTTTAGATTTGAAATATGCTTTCATTTGGCACCTGTACTTACATTTGAAGAAGCATATTGGCTGAGTTGCCACGTTTCGGTTTTAAAGACATTTCTCCTTTTTTTGTTGCATTTTCACCCCAGACAAAGCACAGTGCCACTTTGATGTAGGGAGCTACTATAGACATAACTGCAAGGATATTATGTAGGGAGTTGAGCAGCAAGATGTTTGTTTACATTACACTTGAACTGCATGTCAGTACAGTCAGGAAAGTAGAATTTCAATGTGTAGCAGTTCTGGGGAAAAACTATTTGGGGTTTTGCTGCTTTTCGGGTTTGTCAGGGGGTTTTCGCCAGAGGGTACAAGTGCGTGTAGTTTGTCCAAGCATCTACCATTAAAATACTTGTAAGACAGGCAGACAGATGCAACATATCATCAATGGGACAGAGGATGAAGCTAAGCTGACAGTTCGGGACCTACTAGGCTGTGAATTTCTTTTGGACCCTGTCCAGGAGTGAGAGACTAGTAGCAGATGTACCAACCAAAATGTAACAACAATACTCCATACATGGGCGAATTGTGGCCTTGTTGGGGTACAGGATACTTTCAGGTGTAAGTAACTTTCTAGCATGGTAGAGAGAGCCCACATTCCTCACATCAGCCGTGGCAATGCCCTCGATGTATGTGTTTCAGCTCATGTTCCCTGTGAACGTCAAATTGAGGAATTTGAAAGAAGTACTTTCAGGTAATGTATCTACAATAGATATGATCTTCAGCCTACGGCTCATCCAAGAAAATGCCATTGAACAGTACCGGGAGCTTTACTTAGTCTTTGTAGACTTCTGGAAAGCACTTGTTACGGTCGACCGAAAAATGCCGTGGGTACCCCGATCACTTCGTGGGAATTATCAAACAATTTCACGAAGAAACAAAAGGGAGAGTTGTAGTAGGGAACCTAGAAAGCGAGCACTTGGAATTAAACCACGGCACCAAACAAGGGTGCGTACTGACCCCAACACTGTTCATCCTATTTCTGACAACCCTCCTAATACGGCTTCATCAAAACATCGAAGGTGTCTTCATCTGCACGCGTTCCAACGGAAAACTGTTCAACTTTGCAAGAGTAAAAACCAAGACCAGGAAGGAGCCAATTGAATGTCACCATCCATTTTGGTCTCCATTCAACTGGAGGTTTTAGTTTGCCACGCTTAAGTTAAAAATATTTTTCCGTGAATTTGCAACGCTTTAGATTGGAATACTATTTTTAGTGGTTTGAAATAAGTTTGGAACTATTAAATTTGAAATCATATCTTTGTTAGTTTCCATTGTATCACGCTTAAGTTTGAAGTAGGGAATTCACTGGATTGACGTTTGTGTCTGAAATTTAGAGGGTGGAACGATAAAATTTTCGCCCTAAAAAGACGGCATGATTCCGTTTCCGTTTGATGAAAACCGGTTTTCTTTTATTGTTGCTGACCATCTACTAGTTGGCCAGTTGTGTACAAATCCCAAGAGCGATTGGAGCCTTTTATCATGTCTGAAAGTGACACAAGTTCAACGAGCGGGATCAGAGGTGCGCGTCTGTACAACTCATGCTGTCTACCGATCCAAGTTATGACAACAGGACCATTGCCAGCCCCTCAAAAATACATCGCTGAATTGCCACGAATAACAGAGACGTGGTCAGCGTGATAAAAACAAAGTTCTCGGTCACAGTTATGGTCTTTGGTGTGGTTTCAAGTGAAGGACACATCATGCCACATCATATTTTCAAAGTCGGCTTGAAAGTCAACACCAAAGTTTACCCGGCTGTCCGGAAGGGTGTGGTAGTCCCTCATTCAGTTAGGGGGTCGCTAGCAGACTCTGAATTTGGCAGCGAGTCCAAAAATTAAGAAAGAATGCTAAAAGTTTGTACCCTTTTCTCACTGCCCCCTCTCCTCCCCCGGCCCGAACCCGCTGGACTACTTCGTTTGGTCATACGTAAAGAACATCACCAACATGACCTCCCATGACACCAAAGCCAGCCTGATCGCCGCCACCCACGAGTATTCACTGAGCTCTCGCTAGTGCTTGTGGGGAAAAATATGCTCCCAGTTTCAGACTTATATCGAGGCGGTGATTGAGGCTGAAGGCGGCTACATTGAATAGATATCAGCTCTACTAGATAATCAAGTTACCTGAATTGACTTTTTCAATTAAACGTTTTAAAATAAATCTGTAGTGTTGCGTTTTTAGGGCGACAAATTTATCGTTCCACGTTGTACTACTGTTATTCTTCGCTTACTTTTGAAATGGTATTTTTTGCAGCAGTCAAAAAAAAAAATACGTGTCTAAGAGGCTTTTTTTGAAATAGTAGTTTGACTGCACAATTCGGTAATCAGAAATCTGCCCCCACGCCGTTCTTCCGCCCACTTCCGTAATGCGCCGTGATTTATATCGTTCTTCTTTTTCTTCTTTTTTAAAAAATTCGTTGTCTTTAATAGCCATACCTAGATGCTTTCCCCAACCTCTTTTTCTCTCTAACCCACACGCACATACGCACATACACACATGCATAGCACATCTCTATCTTTGCGTAGTGAGTTTTCATTTCTATCTGTGGCTATAACTAGATAAAAATTCTACAAGAAAATGTTTTTCTTAGAACTCTCCGTCTGAGTAACACAATACCGCAGAGCTGCTTCCCAGCTGACTGATCGTTTTCAAGCCCAATAAAACAAATTCTTGTCGAACCGCCCTCTTAAATAAATAATTTCTCGCCAATTTCCACCATTGTCAATCATCACAGTGTTTCCCACCGGTCACATGACACGCAATCCCTATCCTCGAGTTGCCTTTGAACTTTGATAGGCGACAACTGCCTAGTAAAAAAATCCGTCTATCATAATTTCTTCCCAGTTTTCACACAAACACGAGAACAGATATTCCTTAGCTATGTCCATTCAATCTACGTATTTAATAATGACAAATTTAGCCTACTCTTAACTACTCCTAAGCGTGACAGCGACAACGTCGGACAGAGCATTTTTGACGCATCTAATATATATATATATATATATATATATATATATATATATATATATATATATATATATATATATATATATAGTGATGATCATATTTATTGGCACGGTAAAATAAAAGTTAAATTTTGTCTAATAAATTCTAAAAAAGGGATTAAATTAAAGAAAATAACAAAGTATATTATGTATTTTTAACTGGCCTTTCCGATGCAGCAATCGGATTTTAGAAAAAATAAATAACAAAGGAACAACAAACATAATTGCAAAAAACCCTTGTTCAAAATTATTGGCACGGCTTTGTTTTTCTTTTAGTATCAGTATAATATCAATCAATTTCCGGTTTACGTGCTTTCTGAACTTTTTTATAGCCATATTATGCTTGTTTAACGCTAATTCAGTGAATAATTTTTTTCAGATAATTTTTAGATAGCGATTTATTTAAACTATTATAAGTGACTAAATTATAATTTTCAATCGCCATGGTTAAAACTAAGGAACACAGCGAAGACGTCAGGAAGCTTGTTGTAGCATGCCATACCAATGGGGAGGGCTATGATAAGATTTCAAAGAAGCTAAACCTTCCCAAATCCACTGTTAGAGCCATAATAAACAAGTTCAAATCGCAAGGCCACGTTATGAGTTTAGAGGGTAGAGGGAGAAAAAGGATTCTTTCCCTAAGAGATGAACGGAAAATTGTTCGACAAGTAAAACAAAACCCAAGGATCTCTGTAAGGGAGATTGTTGATGAACAGAGCACCTCTGGAGTGAATGTATCTCGACATACAGTTGGTAGAGTTTTGAAGAGAGCTGGTTTAAAAGCATGTCGTCCGAGAAAGACTCCCTTATTGAAGCCTATGCACCTGAAAGCAAGGCTAGCCTTTGCAAAACGTCATATTGATAAAGATGTTGCATTCTGGAAACGTGTTCTATGGACTGACGAAACGAAAATAGAGTTATTTGGCCATAATAAAGTGTCTTATATTTACAGAAAATCTGGCGAAGCTTTCCTGCCTAAGAACACCATACCCACAGTGAAGCACGGTGGAGGCAGTTTGATGTTTTGGGGATCCTTTGATGCCTCTGGACCAGGGCGACTTGTTAAGGTCACAGGTAGCATAAAAAAGGAAGATTATGTTAAAATATTGGATGAAAACCTGAAAGACTCTGCTAAAGAGCTCTCACTTGGTCGTCGTTGGTGGTTCATGCAAGATAATGACCCAAAGCATTCGGCTAAACTGACTAAGAAATGGCTTGAGGACAATCATATTAATGTTTTGGAGTGGCCATCACAAAGCCCAGACCTTAATCCAATTGAAAATTTATGGAGAACATTAAAATTGAGGGTAATGCAAAGGAAGCCTAATAATCTTATTCAATTGGAGGATTATTGTCAGGAAGAGTGGGCTAAAATTACTACTGAAGAGTGCAACAACTTGGTTGTAAACTATGAAAAGCGACTGAGGAAGGTAATCAAGGCCAAAGGCTATACAATTGATTATTAAATAAATCGTGCCAATAATTTTGAACAAGGGGTTTTTGCAATTATGTTTGTTGTTCCTTTGTTATTTATTTTTTCTAAAATCCGATTGCTGCATCGGAAAGGCCAGTTAAAAATACATAATATACTTTGTTATTTTCTTTAATTTAATCCCTTTTTTTAGAATTTATTAGACAAAATTTAACTTTTATTTTACCGTGCCAATAAATATGATCATCACTGTATATATAATGGTAATGTCGTTCATGAAATTCCGTCTGTGTTTATTTATAATATCACGTCAGCTGATATTTGGGTTTGACGATGAATGCCCTGGAAAAGTCTCTTCTGATGAATGTTCAGTTTTAAAATATGCAAACGAGGAAATGATTTGCGGCGAGTTTAAATGGTACCTCATCTTTTTTTTGTAAATTGAATTCATTAATAAAAAAAAAATAAAATTAAATGGTGAAGTACACCCGGGCTTGAAAAGGAGATCATTCGATATATAGGCGAATACTCTACCACTAAGCTATATTTCCTGGTTATAATAATTCTGTTTTCTAAGAATAAATAATTTACTGTCATTTTATTATCTCCCTTGGCCAGTGTAACGTAAAATATTCCCCTATAAAAATTATTCTGTTTTTATCTATAAGAGAGAAAAGCTATTTTTAAGATAGAATTTTTTCGATTTTCGATACTTATCAAATCAATTTCGGTGCAAAACATATCTAAGAACACTGTCAGACATATAAATTAGCTTTGTGTGAAATTAGCAAAAGATAGGCTCAGCCGTTTTGGAACCTATGAGGAACGAACTTACACACAATGTGACTTTTATATAATAGTAGAGATAGAGATTTCAAATACAAATCCTTCAATAGAATGTACTCTGATGAACTCATACCACTTGTTCCCCTCGATGTACATACTATTAACCAATCCGACAAGCAACAAACTCGCACGTCTTCATTGTTGAGAATCTTAGATGCCGGAAAACCTTCTACTAGTTTCTCGTTAAGGTTCCTAAATGTCGGAAAACCTTCTACTGGTTTCTCGGACTGCCATACTTTGGAATTCCATCCCCGTTTCCTGCTTAGCTGATTGTACTGAAATGCAGAAGTTTAACTGTAATTTGGACAGACGTCAACACTGCTCAACTCATCGTTCCCTATAAACATGATCCCAACTAGCACCCCCTTTACGACCAAGTAACCATAAGACTTGTTTGAGATAAAAAAGGAGAAAATATTTTAAAAGTGTGACAGACCGATAGAACGACTGACGGACGTAGCCTTTTATATAAATATAAGGACGCATTTTTAACACGGAACTGATCCACCTGGCTTATAAATAAACCTGCGATTTCCACAACCAATCACATTTAGTTCTCACCAGCAAAGAAAGTGCATTTAATAACAAGAAAACTTCACGGCCTCGAACACCCCCTTTTCCTCGTTATAGCTTGGGAAGCCAAAAATTAAAAAAATGGAATTGGTTTATGAGAGACGCGTCCATTAATAAATGTTAACTTTCCTTCTGGCCTTTTGCTTCGCGTTTCCGGAGGAATAAATTACGCAACAGGAAATTCGTCTAATTCGCTCAGAGCCGGCAACCGGTGTCGGTTGCAATGACACTATAACCATACATTCTGTCCGCACCCGCTATTGTGGCAAACCGAAAAATGATAAACTCGGTTTAACCGACTGTAGCAAATGATACAAGTTATAAAAATGTACATCAGTAATGTTCTAACATCCGGATTTTATTTTGTAGATATAAAATTACACCATTGAAAAAAAAAAATTGGGGGAAATGTCTTTAACTCGTATTTAGTTTATACACTAATCTATCATTTTCGTTCAGCATACTCAAATTTTCAACAGAGTGTAAGTTGTAAGCTGATTTTTCAAATTCCTAAAATAAATGCGTGTTATGCACTCATTTTTCAAATTCTTTAAATAATTGCGTGTTATATGTACAGTTTTCACATTATTGACATAAATGCGGGTTATGCGCGCGCAGATGTTCAAATTCTAAAAGTAAGTGCGTGCTATATTCCAAGTTTTAAAATTCTCCAAATAATTTCAGTTAATTGCCAATTTTTAAAATCTTTAAATAAGTGAGGTTATACGCCAATTCTTAAAATAATGGCGTGTTATGTGTCAAGTTTTCAAATTATTAAAGTGCGGGATTTTCGTCAAATTTTCAAATTCTTAATTAAGTACCGATTACACGCCGATGTTCTAATTCTTATAAAAAGTGGGGGTTACATGCTAAGCTTTCGAGTTCTTAAAAAAAAAAAATGCTGCCATATTCCAATTATGTCAATAATGTGAAAATCTTACAATAAGTTTAGATTATTTGACAATTTTTAAGATCTTACAATTATGCGGTTTATACGCCCATTTTCCAAAGATAAGTTCGGCGATTTTTCAAATTCATGAAATAAGTTCGTGTTATTTTAATTTTTCCAATTATTACAATAAATGTGGGTTATACACTAATATTACAAATTTTGAAAAATAAGTGCGTGTTATATGCCATTTATAATTTCTTAAAAACAAATTCGTGTTATATGCCCTTTTACAAATTCTTAAAAATAAGTGCGTGTTTTATGTCCGTTTTTTAATTTCTTAAAAATAAATGCGTGTTATATGGCCTTTTTTAATTTCTTAAAAATAAATGCGTGTTATATGTCCGTTTTTTAATTTCTTAAAAATAAATGCGTGTTATATGGCCTTTTTTAATTTCTTAAAAATAAATGCGTGTTATATGGCCTTTTTTAATTTCTTAAAAATAAATGCGTGTTATATGGCCTTTTTTAATTTCTTAAAAATAAATGCGTGTTATATGGCCTTTTTTAATTTGTTAAAAATAAATGCGTGTTATATGCCCTTTTTTAATTTCTTAAAAATAAGTGCGTGTTTTATGTCCATTTTTTAATTTCTTAGAAATAAATGCGTGTTATATGGCCTTTTTAACTTCTTAAAAATAAATGCGTGTTATATGTCCCTTTTTTAATTTGTTAAAAATAAATGCGTGTTATATGCCAATTTTAATTTGTAAAAAATAAGTGCGTGTTATATGCCCTTTTTTAATTTCTTAAAAATAAACGCGTGTTATATGTTCTTTTTTTAATTTCCTAAAAATAAGTTCGTGTTATATGCATTTTTCAATTTCTTAAAAATAAGTGCGTGTTATATGGCCTTTTTCAATTTCTAAAAATAAGTGCGTGTTATATGCCCTTTTTTAATTTCTTAAAAATAAATGCGTGTTATATGCCCTTTTTAATTTCTTATAAATAAATGTGGGTTATATGACTTTTTTTTTAATTTCTTAAAAATAAGTGCGTGTTATATGCCCTTTTTAATTTCTTAAAAATAAATGCGTGTTATATGCCCTTTTTCAATTTCTAAAAAATAAGTGCGTGTTATTTACCTTGTTTTTTAATTTCTTAACAATGAGTGCGTGTTATATGCCCTTTTTAATTTCTTAAAAATAAATGCGTGTTATATGCCCTTTTTAATTTCTTAAAATTAAGTGCGTGTTATATGCCCTTTTTTAATTTCCTGAAAATAAGTGCGTGTTATATGGTCTTTTTTAATTTCTTAAAAGTAAGTGCTGGTAATATGCCCTTTTTTAATTTCTTAAAAATAAGTGCTGGTTATATGCCGTCTCAAACAAATTAAAAAAACAAACTTTTGTTCATACGCCAATTTAAAATGTGCGAGTAAATGCAAATTATACCTTTCCACAAAGTTTCGTTTTTCAGGCGATGTCACATAGATTGTTACGTACTTTAAAATAGCTGAAATGAACTGCTTTTTTCGGAGGATTCATATAGCTTCGCTTATAATGACTCTCGCGATCAGGATCATAGTATTATAAAAAGGATGCTCTTCTGGCGCACTTTAAATTCTCTGTTAAATAATTTTGTGGTAAGAAAAAAATGATAATATATTTCTCCTGTTTTATACCAAACATAGTATATTTCCACTTTGAACGTAATTTGTAATTATATTTAACAGAGAACTGTGGGGAGTTGAGTGGCTTCTTCAGATTTGTACAGCCATTGTAACAGTAAACAAGTAAGGGAATCCTAAAGTCTAGGAGCCCGAGGGAAGAGACTATGAGAATAGAAAATTTTTCCATGAAGAGACATTTATAGTGAAGTGGTTGGACTTTGCTGCCTATCGGGTAAGTCGAGAGTATGTACGTCCAAGGGGCACATTTCATTGAAGTATTTGTAAAACAGGCCCAGGTATGCGACATTGTGTGATTAGATAAAATGTTGGAGTTAATCGACAATGAGGTCCTAAAAGTAACAAAGGGAAATTATCCAACGTAACAACGTGTGGTGTAGTTTGCTTGAAGCATTGTTAAACAATAAAACCTATTTATGTAAGCTTACAATGCAGGAATGTACAGTCGTCATGGGCATATAAATAAATTTTATTTTTTTATATTATTTTTTTTATTTATATTTATTTATCTACCTGAATTTATTTTCAACTGTGGATGATACTTATTCCAAAGGTCCTTTCGGGTAATCACCCATCATCAGTGGAGAAACAAATCCCCTCTCTAGGCTGTAAATTATCCAACATATTTATTTTACAAATTGATTTGATTTATGCATTTCTGCACAAGTAATTTTGTTACTTGCGTGGTTTGAAATTATTTGTTTGGATTTTATTTGTTGTATTTTTCATTTTCATTTTTTAATCAACTTAATACTTTTTTTAATTGCATTTTCATCCCAAACGAGGCACGTTGCCACTTTGATGTAAGGGGCTACTATCAGGGACATAAGCTACAGGGGTACTATGTAGGGAGTTGGGCAGCAAGATGTTTGTTCACGTTACACTTGCACTTCTGCATGTCAGTACAGTTGGGGAAGCAGAGACCCGGAAGAGAATTCCAAAGTCTTGTAGTTCTGGGGAAGAAACTACTGGAGTAGAAGGCTCTCTTACATCTAGTGATCTCTACTGTGAAGGGGTGGGATTTAGCTGCTTGTTGGGTTTGTCGCGGTTATTTACGTCGTGTGGGTACAACTGATTGCAGTTCGTCAGAACCTTCACCGTTAAAGTACTTGTAGAACAGGCAGAGGGATGCAACATTTCATCGATGGGACAGAGGCTGAAGCTTAGATGACAGTTCAGGACCTATCAGGATGGTGACTCTCTTTTGAACCTTATCTAGGAGCGAGAGACTAGTAGCAGATGCACCAGCCAAATGTGACAACAATACTCCATACATGGGTGAATGGTGGCCTTATATAGGTACAGGATACTTTATGTTAGTTTATGTGATGTTAGTAGCTTTCTAGCACGGCAGAGAGAGAAAGAGAGAGAGAGAGAGAGAGAGAGAGAGAGAGAGAGAGAGAGAGAGAGAGAGAGAGCCCACCTTCTTCGCAACGGTCCTGGCAATACTCTCAATGTAATTTTTCCAACTCATGTTCCCTGTGAACGTTAGGCTGAGGTGTTTAAAAGATGTACTTTCAGATAAAGAGTCTTTGACCATTGCTATTGGTGGTATAGAAGGTTTCTTGTAATTATTGAAGGAAACAAATTTAGTCTTGGCAGCATTGAATGTGACCATCCATTTTTGTCCCCATTCTACTATAAAGGTCTTCCTCTAATGTTTCTGTTTTCCTATTTAAGTAATTATTTCATTTCATTCTAAGTTACTTTTCACAGTTTTTATGTTGAAGTAACATCGTTTTACATTCAATTTAAAGTAGCTATCGACATCTTAACGTCTTCGTATGTCATTTTCGATCGAACAGGCCTACTTAACACTAGTCGTGATACTAATACTAATGGTATCAAATTTCTGTATGAATTCGGATTATACGAAACTTGAAAATATTTTATTATAATGAGTGCATTTTATACATGAATTCTTAGAATGTAAAAAATACGGTCGAGTCGTATATCAACTCTTAAAATAAGTGCGACTTATACGTCAATTCAAAGGAACTTAAACAATAAATGCGCATATGCTCCAATTTAAACATCTTAAACGAGTATTATTATTTCGATTCTTCAGTTCCTATTTTGAGTGTTACTTTCACAACATTTCGGTTTATATAACCTCCGATCTTCTCCAGGTGTATCTTGTCGAACGCAGGAATCTACATAGAATTTCGAATGAAACCCTTTATTTAGTCCACGGAGGTAGAATTCTCTCGTTCCGCCAGCGTTTACTGGTTTAAAATCCGGCGTGATTCGCAATTGTATTTTGAGTGCCATTCGCACTTAAGACTGAACTTTCAACCTGCAGAAAGGTGTAACTTTATAACTGAATTTTAATCACGGACTTTATCCACTACGTCACGTGTGCTTTCGAACAAGATTAGAATAGTAATCCGAAGAATTCATATAATACCAATGATCGATCCTCATCTGAAAAAATCAGAAACGGTTATCAACTTCTATATATATAAAGTAGTAGCGTTCGTGCGCGCGCGCGTATGTGCGTGCGCGCGTGCGTACAACTTCCCTACAGTCCACATCACTCGACCTGAGATGATGATGATCTCTGACCTAAGGATGGTGCATATCATTTTTCAAGGTCAAGGTCAAAGGTTAGGCTCATATTTGGTGCAACTCTTCATAAACTCCCCGACTTAGGGATAAGGCTCACCAAGTTGAGATTCGCCACCCTCCCGGGGGGAGGCACCATGGCACCGGCGAACTTCTTTGTTAATTTGATTCAAATTACTCTCCTCTACCCTATCCCCTCAACCAATCTTCATAGTTCATAGTTGGATTTCAGTCACTTCTGGAGTTAAAATTTTTTTAACTCCTTATGCAATAGTTGCTCTTACAACATCCAATTATTACTGCAAGGTTGCTTGCGAAGCAGGTAACCGAGCGTATAGTAAAGTCCCGCGCAAAGCGCAATTATATTTGCTAGTATTCGTATGTTGTTCATACGAATGCAGTTTATACGCAGATTAAACAGCAGTTTCTATTAAAGTCACTGAAACTTTTATAATAATCCTAAAATTCTACGACGGTCACTATTTTTATTGGGTGTTACATCAATAAAAAAAAAATTCTCGTACTGAGTACTTTCTACCAAATGTTCATGGTTTCATAAAAACCCTAGACATCCCGAAAACATGTGGACCCGATCTTATCTCGGCTGTGCTATTAAAAAGATGCTTAATGAGAGGGCTTAAGTTCTCTCCAAACTTTACAACAAATGCTTTACTGAATCATGCTTTTCTGGCTGCTGGCAAAACCGCTTCTCTGGTACAAGTTTTCAAGAATTCTTGTGAAAGCACTGACACATTACATTACCGCCTCATTAGCCTCTTCCCGCTTTTCGCCCAAATATTTGAGTCCTTAATTAATCAAGCTCTTACAGTTGATAGACTTCTGACCGACAATCAATATGGATTTAGGCAAGCCCATCACACAGCAGATATCCTAACTGTAATCTCTGAACCTATATACCATTCACTGAACAAAACAGGAGAGAGTAGAGCGGTAGTCCTAGATATATCTAAGGCTTTTGACAGGGTATTGCACGATGGTCTTCAAAGGAAAAGCAGATCATACGGTATCACTGGAAGAATACATAACGTAATTAAATCCTTCTTAAATAAGAGAAGAATCCAGGTTATCCTCGACGGTCGTACATCTAAGCAATATGATATAAATGCGGGAATACGTCAGGGGTCTATCCTTGGATCTCTATTGTTCCTAATATTCATAAATGACCTCCTTGATAAAATTGTCTCTGAGATGGGTATAGTTGCTGATGACACCACGCTATGTAAAAGCAGGATGGGAAAACAAATGAACACATATCTAAGGAAATGGCAAAAACACTAGACGATGACCTCCAATCTGTAATGGAATGGGGACAAAAATGAATGGTTACATTCAATGATGTCAAGACTAAGCTTGTTTCCTTCAATAATTACAAGACACCTTCTTTACCACCAATATCAATGGCACAAAACACATTACCTGAAAGTATTTCCTTAAAACTCACCGGCCTAACGTTCACCGGAAACATGAGTGGGAACCGATACATTGAAAGCTTGCAAAGAATGTGGGCTCTCTCTACCGTACTAGAAAGTTACTTACGCCTGAAAGTATCCTGTACCTCTATAAGGCCACTATTCGCCCATATATGGAGTATTGTTGTCACATTTGGGCTGGTGCATCTGCTACTAGTCTCTCGCTCCTGGCCAGGGTTAAAAAGAGAGTCGCCAACCTGATAGGTCCTGAACTGTCATCTAAACTTCAGCTTCTGTCCCACCGACGAAATGTTGCATCCTTCTACCTGTTTTACAAGTATCTTAATAGTGAATGCTCTGACCAACTACAAGCACTTTGACGTGAATACCCTCGACAACCCCGTCAAGCTGCTAAATTTCTACTCCTACACAGTAGAGATCCCTAGGTGTAAGAAAACCTTCTACTCCAATAGTTTCTTCCCCAGAACTGCTAGACTTTGAAACTCCCTTCCGGGATTCTGCTTCCCCAACTGTACTGACATGCAGAAGTTCAAGTGTAATGTGAACAGACATCTTGCTACTCATTTTCCTTCATAATATCCCTGCAACTTATGTCCACGATAGTAACCACATACTTCAAAGTGGCACTGTGCCTTCTTTGGGGTGAAAATTGAATTAAAAAAAAATAAGGCCAATTTCAAATTTCTTTTTAAAGTTTTATTGAGTTCAGTTTATAGACGAATTATACAATTTTTAATGTAACTGCGGGTTATACGTCATCTTCAAAATTCTTAATGTAAATTAATGAGTATATTAAATAGTAAATCATCAAGTGTTTAAGAATTATGCATTAGTTTTAATGCATTGCAAAGAAAGATCAGATAGAAGGACGAGCATAATTGTTGTAGGGATAAAGGAGAAAACCTTGAAAATAAAACTGGGAAGTAATTTTTAAAACAATGTATCCTACTACTTTCTCTAGCAAATAATTATTGTATTCTTTTGTACTACGCGTTGCTGCTTATCAAGGCATAAATGCTACTCGAGAATAAAAGTTAATGAGATTGTATGCTTGCGATAAATAACGCTTTTGTAGAGGATAAGAAATGGTCGGTTAAATGGGTGATTCGACAAGAATTTGTAAACATTGTGTTTAGAAACGATCATGTTGTAGTTATCAATTGTGTGATATTGTATTCCGCAGACCGGAAGTTCTTGCAAAGAAACTTTGTTTATCATAGATGAATGGATTTTTACATTGATGCTAGTTTTTATTATTACTATTTTACAATGAGAAAACGATTATTTTGTATGGAAATAGCGCCAGACAAAGGGAGAAGCCACTTTAATTAAGGAGCTAATAAAAACGGAAGATGATTATAGCAAAGACATGAGATGACTATTGGCATTAGCCTTGAGAAGCCTACAGCTATAGATGGGAGGAAAGCAGTCAGAAGTAAGAGAGTTCTACAAAAGCTTGGAAAGAATATGTATTATAATTATGTATCAAAATATAGCGAAGTAAGATACCCCCCTCTCTCTCTGCCATAAGCACTCGGACAGATATATCCACGAACTTGGAGTCTACATTCGTAACACCCTCCTCTTGCCTTGAGAGCAATGTCTTGAATCAGATGATCATGTGCTTTCGAAAAGTCTTTCAACACTGCATTAGTTATTTATATTTTCTCTACTGTTCGACCTCGAATCAAGACTATAGCCTAATCGACCATGTCTGATAGGACAGATGCGGCACACTCTTTAATTACCGCCCAAGTTCATGTGTTTGGTGACTTAAATGTTCACCATAAAAATTGGCTTGGCTTTTGAAGATACACAGATGTAGCTGGACGCTGTATTCATAGATTCTCTTACACAGTCATGTTCCCAACCCGCTTACCAGATGATGAAGATCAGCAGGTTTTACTTCTATACCAATTCCTAATCACATGATAGAATGTGTGACAAGTGCCCATAGTCCATTCGGAAACGCTGACAACTTTGTGATATCGCAGGCACGAACTTTAACTCTCAACCCCAAAGTAAGTAGCCGTTACTTAAAGCAACGTAATAGGCACAAAATGACAAAGTACAATAAAATATATGACTAGAAAGCAATCAAATAACACAGATTTTTCATGGGTCAATATCTTTTTCGTATATAGAGAATCACGAATTATAGAACACTAGTTGGAAAAAACTATTTAAACCTAATATTACTAACATCGACAACACCACTATTTCCAAAATTACAAAACGTTTTACAACACATAACAAAATATTAAAAAAGAACGAAAAAAACTTCTTCACAAACCAATAACTTTTACGGATTAACAAATATGCACAAATCAAACGAAATAAAACATGACATCGACACAAAAAACTCAGTATATATTAGCGCCCCAAACACTAGTTATCTTACATTTAGACCCATAGTAGCAGGACCATCCTGTCCGACAAGCAGACTTAGTAACTTAATAGACATCTTATAACAACCTTTCAAAGAGCTACATAAGGAACGACACTCACTTATTAAGTTTTTTTTACCACATACAGTAGAAAACGGAACTGTACTAGTTACATTTGACGTAAGTAGTTTACAAAGCAACACACCCCATGACTTAAGAATAAAAAGCAATATCATACTGCACCAACAAACACACAGAAATACTACGCTCAAGATTCACAAAAAAAAATCGTCATCGAAAGTTTAGACATAATTCTAAATAATAATTCTTTCGAGATCGACAATGCCAACTATATTCAAATACTTGGTAAACCAATGGGACCAAAAATGGCACCGATATACGCCACCCTTACACTCGCCTGCCTAGAAGAGACTCTATATGAAAAGATGGAACAAACATTTTGTCACAAAACCAAAAAACTATTTATAGAATCCTGGAAAAAATACCTCGATGGCGGCTTCATCGTGTGGAAAGCCACATGTGGGGATGTTGGTTGGTTGTTTTTGTTTTACGGCATATCAACTTTTTTCAGGTTATTTAATGCCGAATCTAGTTATTTTGAGGAACGATTTTTAATGAAGTATATTTGTTTTTTAAGTCGGATTCTATTTAACCCATAGTTGGGACCGTAACAGATACTACCACTCCGGGTCAGAGTGAACCTGGGAGCAATGGCAATTAAAGGGTGGCTCTACACTCCCCAAGGCCCGCAAGCTGGGGCCTCACCATCGGATATAGTTTTAGGTCATATCCAGGACCCCACATGTGGGTACATCAAGAACTTACACACCATACTTCAAAACTACACTCCAAAATTAAATTCACCCTAGAACAAAGTTCTACAAAAGTATCATTCCTAGACAGTAATAAAAATTAAAAAAACAATAACATTATCACAGACATCTACCACAAACTTACAGACACTCAACACTATCTAAACTTTAAAAGCCATCACCACAAAAGCTGCATAAGACCCATACTCTACACCCTAGTACGTAGAATGTGCATCATAGTCACAAACAAACACCTCAAAACAATCCAACTTAAAGAACTACGAATGAATCTAAGAAGAAGAAAATATCAACCACAACTTATAGACAAAGGTATCCAACTGGCGAAAAATATACCAGTAGAAAAATGGAGACCCCCAAAAAACGAAACAAAGAACAAACCCTAACATACGTCTCTACAAAACAACCCAGAGATAACGAAAAACCTCGTCCTATTAGCTAAAACAGCAAACTGAAAATTTCCTTAAAAGAAAAAAATATAAAAAGCCAACGCCAACCCAAAAACAAACAACGAAGTGAGTTTGCAACATAATATTAGAGGGAAACATAGACCCTACACAAACATTCAAAATAAAAAAGACCTAGACTACACCCCTAAAAAGGTGGTCTATGTAATAAAAATCCTACATAGGAGCTCATAAACCCTCGGTAATAGAGTAGCCTTGTATCGATCCTACAGTAAAATCGCACAAAATAGACACCTGCATGTTTCACAGCAGATACATACATGTAGTGGAGGCAAATTTTGCATAATGCCTATTTTAGAAACCGACAACTACTTTTACTTACTAAACAAGAAAAGACTTTATAACAAAATTCACTCTCACATTAAATAAATGCCAATAACAACACATATAAAGAAGCAAAACACTAAATATACTTACGCATACACATACTTATGCAAGTGTGCACCTCACACACGAATCAAGACAAGTACGATGAGGCACATGCATGCACTGAACGCGCGTACCCTGCATAAGCACACACACCCACATTGAATATGATAGCGATATCCCAAACTAAGAAAATGATTAGAAACAAAATGCACTATTCTGTCAACATTCAATAAAAGAAAATCTCTCTAGACGAAGAAAATTTTAATCAATGTATGTATATGTATATGTGTATATGTATATAAGTGAATATATATGTATATATGTGTGTTTGTATATATATGCTTTATTCTTAAGTTTTAAATATATTTATCATTTATTTTCTAGTTTGTTTATGCATATGCATGTGTATGTATATATGCATGCATGTTTACATTGGGGATAGTGTAACCAATATTTTTTTTTTGTAATGTATATGTCTTTTTTCAGAAAACTAAATGAGAGTCGATAAAAAAAGGAAATTCTGAAAAAGATTTCATTTAAAATAAATTAAAAAACGATAACCCAGGGCTTTATTTTAGCCGGGTAATGTTTCCTTGTACACCGTCACGTAATCGGTTTCATTTTCATATTTACTAAGAGTCTCACCTGTGTTTACTGTGTTGACCGGCTTGATTCAAATATAAAATAATTACATTTTATGTCTTAACAAACTTTAATTATTAAGAAAAAGAAAAGTTATATTTTAAATTTTCGTCCAATGTAATAATTCTGTATAAAAAAATATTTTTCTTTGCAAGGCTATTCCTCTGAGAATTATTTGAATTATGTTTTATACTGTTTGGTATGTAAAACAATAATTATTATTTCTTTTTTTATATTTATCTTTTTTCCTAGTTTTATTTTTAATTCATAATTTCCTTTGTTTAATTTCTAACAATATCATAAAATATATTTTTTGCATATATTTTTCTAAACGAACTATTTCTACAGACAATACTGATTCTACAGAATTTTCGGGTCCACCTTCTCCATTAAATACAACAGAACCCCCTACTTTCTGCCAAGTTATCAAATATAGTTATTATATGAAGAATTCTCATCCAACTTTAAATAGATTTGTTCTTTCAAAATTAATGACATTATAGATATTTGGAAGGCAGTAAATCTCCGTTTGTACCTAATAATTGAAATGTAGATTGTACACAAATTGCAGGACACCTGCTTTAAAAAAGTTAAGCAAATAAATAGAAAATATTTATCCACATTTGCCAAAAACGTTCTTGTCAAAAAACTTAGCAAATTATTTGACATTTCATCTTGTTTGTGTGACCTGCCAATTGCAAGTTTTAATGACAGCCTCCAGAAATTCAGGAAGTTGCTTTAAGAAATCTCCGATTTAATGCTTTGGCATTTTGCCTGAAAATATTTAGTTTTTCAATGTTAAAATCAGATGAAATGGAAATGAGAGAAGAGGCTATAAAAAATTATTTATTTATATAAAACTGATGAAATTGTTTACATTGATTTATACGTCCATTTTAAATTAGTTTTTAATAAAAATTCAACAATAAATTTTGACGCTTTACATTGGTCACATTTGATAGAACTTTCTCAAAGTGAAGTGTCAGAGCCAGCATTGACTGAAGAATTATCAGATCATGAACTTCAGGAATTAATGATGAGCGGCAGAAAGCCAGAATTACCTGAGTTGCCTGCACATTCACATAGTGTCGAAAGGGTCGTAAAATTAACATCTGAAGCCTGCCAATCCTTCTATGGACTTGAAGCAAGACATAGACATATTATTGCTAAAGTTTTATGCCATGAAATGAGGTCATTTTTTGCTTCGAAAGCGGTATTATGGGAGCATTCTGATATTATGTTAGAAAAAGTGCTTTATTTCGCACTTGGCAATTTTGTGTTTTATACAAGCATAGACAACTTCCAAGTTTTAGTTTATATAAAACCTTTTTCTCTAAGCAGAATTAAAACATTTATTTTTTTCATTGACAGTAAAAAGAATTGATTATTTTTGTTATCTGTTACAGTTATAATGCAATAAAGTAAGATGCGGCATTTAAAACATATTTCTAGGGGAGGGGCAATTATATTTTTTAAAATTTTTAGCATATTAGTCATTGTATAGTTTATTTACATAAATAAACACATAACTTATTATGATTAAAAGTATAAAATACTAAATAATTTCATATAAATCTTTGAAAAATAAGGATTTTTCCGTGTCTCAAAGAAGGCAATCTTTAAAATCAAATGCTCATCTAACGGATGATGTTAGAGACCTAGTTTTTTTTTATATTTGTACTCTCCATATGTGTGTGCAACTTTCTCTACTCCGACATTTTACATTTTCAAAAAAAAGTTGAAAATCAACCTACCGTAATGTACACTTACACATACGGACCAAATCAAGCATGTCAAAACACTCACACACTTATACCATATCCACACACACACGTGGACATACTCATGCACACACGCGCAGACACACTCACTGTCTTTCTCTCTACCTTTATGCCTCTCTTTCCCTCTTCCACGCACAGACACACACACACAGGCACGAACACACACATGTGAAAAAAAGAAATCACAGATTTTAACCCATGCACACACATACACACACACGAAACGCAACGCACAACCACTCAACCTTACGCACACGCACACGCGTACGCGCTGAAACAGACACACATCAAAAAAATAAATCATAAAAATATTGACCAAATAGACGTAGCATCTCCCAACCACCAAATGGGCTGAAAACTGACCAAATTAACTCTTAACCAATCTCACTGGAGACAGCAAGTCTCATATTCACATTTCTTTCAAAAACACAATCGTGCTAGCCGAACTAAAAGGATCTCCAAAAGAGAATACGATAAACTTTTCACCCCCCCCAAAAAAAAATCCCAAAAGAGCTAAATAAGGCTCGAAACGCCTTATTACAATATTAAGAATTAGTAAAAATGATGAAAGTCTAAAAACCAACAATTGTTGCTGGCTACACTCTTTTAACTATACATTTTTCTCTCGTTGGAATCAAACAACCGTTATTTTATATATATATATATATATATATATATATATATAGAGAGAGAGAGAGAGAGAGAGAGAGAGAGGGTGTCCGTAAAGTTACTATACAGTCTTATTGTTTTATTGTATTATATTTGTATTAATAGTTAATATTTATTTTTTTCACAGGTTTATTTAATCAAGCATGTCACGCAAGCTAACTTTGGAAGAGCGCAAATTTATTTTGAAGCGATATTGGAAAACAGAAAACGCACAGTGGACTTCTTTGTCTGGGGAGTCATCAAAGACTCTGTGTATTCGAGAAAGCCAAGAAGTGTTGAAGATCTTCGACAATTTGTTATTGATGCATTTGCCAACCTTGATCGTGACTTGTGCACCAAAGTTTGTCAGAGTGTGGTGTCACGTTGTCGAGAATGTATTGGAGCTGAAGGCCTCCAATTTGAATATTTGTCATAGAAATTGTTTGCCTTGATTGTTACACTCTTTTCGGATGTAACACGTGTATTTTC